>NW_012028686.1:1583116-1583703 GCF_000956235.1 Wasmannia auropunctata | reverse complement strand
TTGCAAGATTACTTTTTTCAGTGCTCATAATCGAAATTATTTAAAAAAATAGTGTATAATTTGATAAAAAAGAGAGTTCTCAAAGATTTATTGAGCATTATTTATCAATCACTAATGGCTACCGCGATAAATAACGTCAGTCGGCGAACGTCACCGAGTTTCGCCCAGACGATGGCGAGCTGTTGAATTCCGCATGGCATTCAATCGAGTATGCGAGTCTCGTCCGTACTTGCGTCCGTGCGTCGCCGGAAGTTGTGGCGGTCCCTGACAAAAGCGACGAGGAGAGAACGAGAGAAAGATAGAGATAGAGAGAGAGAGAGGCTCCAAACGTGATAAGAGCTTAGTTCCTGTGCAATTGATATCCGCGATTAACGATTCCTACGTGCATTAAGACAGCGGTTTATTTATCGAAACAATTTTGCACAATTTATTTAAGCTCTGAAACGATGAAGAATTGCAAATTATTATTTCGTCGTGATATTTACAATAATTATTAGAAATTATTTGGAACGTATTTTTATAACGCGCTTTAAATGTGCCGTTGAGTTAAATGTAATTTTTGTTTATCATTAATCTCGGACCGAATG
>NW_012028686.1:1490164-1583096 GCF_000956235.1 Wasmannia auropunctata | reverse complement strand
TTGCAAGATTACTTTTTTCAGTGCTCATAATCGAAATTATTTAAAAAAATAGTGTATAATTTGATAAAAAAGAGAGTTCTCAAAGATTTATTGAGCATTATTTATCAATCACTAATGGCTACCGCGATAAATAACGTCAGTCGGCGAACGTCACCGAGTTTCGCCCAGACGATGGCGAGCTGTTGAATTCCGCATGGCATTCAATCGAGTATGCGAGTCTCGTCCGTACTTGCGTCCGTGCGTCGCCGGAAGTTGTGGCGGTCCCTGACAAAAGCGACGAGGAGAGAACGAGAGAAAGATAGAGATAGAGAGAGAGAGAGAGCTCTCTCCCCTTGCTCCCGCGTGGTTCTCCACCTCGTCGTGCACCTCTTCGTCTTTGACGCGATCTCACCCGCCAATGACACGGCGATAGCGACGCCGGTTCAAGGACAGCGCGCGACGACGAAGAACGTTCTCAAGTCCACCGGACGGATGCGCCATGAACTTCTTCTCTGCACAATTCCTCTCATTCCCCGCTCATCCCTCTCGCCGGTGCTATCTCCCGCGATGTTGTTTTTCTTCTGATGGTCTCCACGACGGCGTCATATGTCGCCACCGTGACGACGACGACGATGACGACGACGGCAACGGCGAAAGTCAATTACGTGAGAATCGCGCTCTACCAAGGCATGCGAAGTGCGCGATGACTGTCTCGCGTCGCGAATTCTCCAAAGAGTGCTTTTGCTTTGGAAGAGAGGGATTTATCGATTCTTCGTTCCCCTGCTGGTCTGTCCGGCAATACTTTGCGTCATAGCGGAACTAACGAAGCTTGCGCTACGTCACAGTGACAATGTCATAAAGACGATCTAGAGGCTTGAGAGCTACAGCTTTCTCAATTATATATTATTTGAAGACCTTATATTAACTAGCGCCGAGAAAATGTACAATATTACGGCCTAAGAAAATCGAATGGTCATCGGTTGTGTTGTGAGAGTTTGTTGAATAAAACGGCTACACGAGAGTTTATGAGTGTTTACGACAGCTACACGAAAATTAATGAGATAATTATTGATATATCGTCTTTTAAATTGCTATTTTTTATATTCCGGAAAAAAATTAATGAGACAATTATTAATGATTCGAGATATTGAAGGAATATTCATTGATTATAAATGCCACAAAATAGTTTTACATATAATTATAATTATTTAGAAAAGAAATAAAGAAATTATATTATGATCGTTATAAGGGATTCATCGATCGGCCTTAAAATCTTACAAAAAAATCTTACTTTTTTCTATTTTCCTGCAAATAGCTTGCGCTGCAAGCTGCTGTAGCGGACGCGTTCTCGCACGGTGCATGTTGCACAAAGTTTGCCGACCAGTTTCTCGCTGCAGAGATAAACTCGGTCAAATTTCACGCTGATAAGACCGTGAATATTTCACTTTGTTTCGGAGCAGCGAGTGCACGCCGGAGTGAGCAACGCGGCGCGCGGAGCACCTTGCGTACTTGACTGCGGCAACCCCATGGGCAATATTTACCACCATGGGGCCGTTATCGATCGCCCCTCTGTTTCCACGGTTCCGAGACGGCCCTTATGTGAGGCTCTTACGGCCCCGCGCCATATCCCGGCGTGGGATAACTTAACGACGTAAAGTTGCGCCTCTTGAACGTGCGCCAGCGACAGATCTCTTCCTCCCGTTTCTTCTCACGTATTCTGCGTTGGCAAGTACGTGACAATGAGAAAAATCCGAGATACCGTTAGATATAGGAAACCGCAGTATAACATGCTCATCTACCATTTTTTTCTTCTCTCTCGTTTTACCACTATTGGTAGAAATGCTAATTATAGGTTTTCTCGTGTTTTGTCATATTATTCATTTCATGTTGCGAATATTACGTTAACTCGCTTACGCTAACAATAAGTACAGCTGACAGAAACTAATGCGATGATTGCGGCGCCGGATATACTTATCGCTGGCGTAATACTTATCACCGATTGATCGTAACGAGCGGAACCGGTCGACGCGGGATTGATATTACGTTATTGCATCGTCGCAAACAAGGATCCGTCATTCAACAGAAATATATTCTTGTTGTTGGCGAACGTTCGTTGTGTGATACTGCCAAGAGAAAATCCGAGATTTTCAAGTAAAATAAAATAAATGAACGTGAAAACGGCAAAAATTTTTTCCAATTTCAACCGGAAATGTCGCGTGTGATGCTGCCATGTATAAACTCCGAAGAATCTCTCTCGCTTTTTTTTTTATCCATGTGTTACCTCTATATTTTCTAAAACAAGCCGCCGCCACGTTACATCTATTTTTAGACGGATATTGCACAATAACATCTTCCATGATACCGAGCGATCAATACGGCCAATTTCCGCCTTCGAAGTTCGCGTTTTCTCCACATCGAACAAGAAATTCCCGACGTCGGTGCGTGACGCGTTCCAATTAACGAGAAGTCAATTTCACCTGCAACTCATGGCCGACAACGACGACATGTCACGGATGAAACGCCACTTTTTCGCTTGAAGGAACGATTCGCGAGCGAGACACACCCAGAAATCGAAGGAATTTATTCCTTATGCATCGGGGTTTATATCCATATACTCAAAGACGAGGCAAATACAAGTTCGTGTAGATGCAGCGCAATATTGCGCGCGTAACAACCTGATCTATATCCTATACTATGAATGCGCTTGAGTGATTTTATTAGTGTAACTACAATTCAATTGTAAAGAGAGCCAATTTTTTGCCTTTCTGCTTAAAATACCTATACGATCAAGTCTTGTAATTGCAATATTCTCTGTGAAAAGGAAGATAATATTTTTATACTTTATACGTTCCTTTTCTTATTTTGTTGACAACATAATTTTTAAGTAGACAACAATATTTTTATTATCCCGAAAATCACGATGAGCAACAATATTCGTATCAATTCTGCTTTCCCTGTTTCTCAAATAAAATGTATAAAGCTGAAAAGATATTAAATTCTTTTATTTTTAGGAAAAAATAGAAATAGAGAATATCTATAGAACAGAATAGGAGAATATCTATAGAATCTTACAACTCCTATTTTCCTAAGAAATGTAGATTTATTTCACGCTCACAGCCGAAATGTAAGTGGAATTCCATGTAAGGATTAGGCAAACTAAAAAAAAAACTTGCTTATAAAGGAAAGTAAATTGGTTCTCCGCAAGACTGCAGGAGGAAGTGCTTATCATCAAGTCGGATATGTATTCACGGTCCTTTCTGTACAGGTATTTAAAAGAGCCGCTGTCGTTCCTAACATCTACTAGCTCTATCATGCGTCATCATATCCTCAGGTGGTAGGGGCGCGGTAAACCGGCTCTCCTAAGCCTAAACAAACTTCTCTATCCATTCAGTAACGCCGTTGAGCAGTCTGTCTCGCCCCAGGGAAATATACGCGGTCTATATCACGTATTCCATCCTAATCGCTATCTGGATTCATATTTGTAATTGAATTTCGCATTTCATGTACACACATCTATCCTATACTACGATTAAACTTGAGTAGTTTTATCAGTGTAACTGTAATTCAATTATAAAAAGCTCGTTTGTTCAAAAGTATATAATTAATTCTGCGTTGCCTGGAAAAAATACGATTAAATCTTGTTACTGTAATATTTTCTATGAGTTGGGGAGAGATAACATTTATTATAACATTTGTATCTCACACACATGAGAAAAAATGATGTATTAACAGCATTAACTAATTGGAAATAATATTGTTAATTCAAATACGTTTTGCTCTTGTTTTAATAAAGAAAGTATTTATTTTATTAATATTGTTATAGAATAAACAAAATTATTTCCAATGAAATTTAATGCGACAATATCATTTTTTTCCCATGTATCTTCTCTCATTTTGTTGCAACATAATTTTTAAAGAGATAATATGACGTATAATTCACAGCATTAACTAATTGGATAATAATATTTTCAATTTTATCCCGTGAAATTCAAAGGAATAAAGGTATATCTTCTTTGTTCCTTGTTAATTTTGACACGGAATTCCTTCGGATTTTTTTCATTCTACAAGTGACCATTTATTCGTTGCACCGCGACACTGCCAGCCAGTTAAGATTCGAGGAAATGACCGAGCTCACGGCCTTCAAGGCTATACCTGTTACGAGAGCGCACGTCTCTCACTGGTCGTGCACTTACATAGATGGAAACCTGAACGAGAGAAAGAAACGGTGGGTAGAGCCGCGCCGCGCCAGACAAGCGTCAAAGAGCGACTGTCTCGCCCAGCCAGACTTTTATCCCGACTGATGGCCTCGTGTGCTGCAGCACGTGGAAATTAATGTAGAAATTGCGAAACCGACGTTTCGCTTTCCATTAAAGCTTTATCCTTTTTTCGCGTGGGGTCCACCGGATAAACAAATCTTTCTATCATCTTTGCAAGTTGCGTCTATCTCTAAGTGCGTAAATCTCACTATCTTAATAAAATTTTTTCTTTCTTAACAATCTACGATTCTCATCTACGAACATCATGAATCGAGTGTTCAAAATTTGTGTTGTACGAAGTTCCTGTCAACTATAAGTATTTGTGCGGGATTATATTATTAAAAAATTACAATATATACTGATTGACGATCAATAATTCAATATATTGCAAATTGTATTTTGATAAGAACGAGCACAGCGCAGTTTTGCAGCTTTTACAGTTACATATATAAAAGTAGTATTTGTAAAAAAAAATAGATCTTTTGATTGTTTCAAGCATGATAAAAATAACATTCTTATTTAGCGAAAAGGATAAATAGTTTAACAATATTTCTTAATTGATCATTTACTAATGCGTTTGTCTTAAGTAAGGTAAATCTAGAAATGGCAAAAATGTGTTTGCAAAACTGCCACGCCCTTTATCAGCAAATAATGTCACTGTCTGCGCGTCACGCAATTGCGTATCGATCCTCGACGACAGGACCTCGACCTTGGTCCTTGAAATGTTTCGGTGCATCGACCCTTTCTGAAACGTCCTGTACGACCACCGCGAAGGGCCCGGCCACGATATTTATCGTGTCCGTCTGAACCGTTAGAAACGGAAGTAGATATATTTATAGAGTCCTTCGCACGCGCGGTTCCGCCGATTTTTATCGGCCATTCCTAAATTTGAAATCAGTATGATTTCCGTTATTAAACTTCCGTTATGCTGATCGATAACGCGACATAGAAAGATAAAATCTCTCTTTCATAAATTGTACGAGAAAAATGGAATACCTAATATTACTTCGTAATGTAACTCAATAATTCAATACATAATGCAAAATTATATTGACATTTTTTAATTAGAGCAGCTTTGGATTATATATAGTTTATATATCTCTTTTATATATTTTAATTTCTATTAATATTGCATTATCTCGTTTTTACATTATTAAACGCCACCATATATGTTAAATAAAGAAAGTAATTTAAATACTTCAAAAGATAAAATAGCAAGAAAAAGACCTTTTTTTATTTTACAGAAAAAGGACGTTCATATAATTTTGTTCATAAATCGCACAGTTTTATAATTAAATATATATTTGATATTTTATAAATGAAAATAATATATTGAATATAATATACAGATTTTATAATTAATATAGTGAATTGAACGGAAAGTTCGTTCCGTTTTTTGTATTGATATTGATTCTATCTCTGCAAAAAACGAGACGAACCGTTCCGTTCAACTCAATAATTATATAGATTTTATAATTGAAAAGAAAATATATAATTGATAATAGGTAATACTTTTAAAAAATGTAAATAAATTTTTTCAATTTATTACTCGAAATGCAATAGAAGCATGAATTTTTCTGCCATGGACTTTTAACACACTAACGAACATATTCAATGAGAGCCGCTCTTTGGTATTGCCTCCCATGCTTTCACCGATACAATTTCATGTCTCGCGAAAGGGAGAACCAGAGGAAAAGCCTTCCATCAGGAACATACACCTTCAAATCTATGAATTATGATGACACACCATACGTTGTTCAAACGGATTCTACAACGGAAGGGCCCACGACACATTATGTCGACGACGCGATTGTTCACCGCAGAATTTTGCCACTTTGCACAAAGAGACGGTGCTTGAGAGAGAATCCAATATTGCGTGGGAGCTGCTCATGGGGTTGGCAAGGGGTTTCAGCCCCGTCTTCGTCAGACAGGCCGACGCCCTTGCGCCACGGACATCGACCGTATTCTATCGTATTCTACAAGACTTATTGTTAAAAATGACCAGACTTAGATGAAATTAGACGAATAACATTTGATTTAGTAAATTTTTTTAGATATTTTTTAGTGCTGAAATTTTTTTCAGTGCAGTTTCTTCAGAGTGATAATTGACAGGAAAGTCTCTATCGAATAAATAGATTCCCAAAAATAGATGGAAATAACCCATTAGATATCCATTTTTATATAATAATTATCCATTATTTTATTTATTTAATATTGTTCAACATTTTGATATTGCACTGCATTATGTCAATACTTTTTATTAAAATTTTATTAAAAATGCGAGCAGCATTTTTAATAAAAGCTAAGCGTTTGCCATGAGGTGAAAGTGTTGTAGGCATCCCTATTTACGCATCCCTATTTACGCCTCCGGTTTCTCCCCATTCGAATTGCTCCTGTTTCAATACGCTTAGTTCGCGCAGCATGTAAGAATCGAGATCGATTAACGAAGTTACGCTCGTCAAGACACACCCTCGGGTTGTGACCGTGTAAATTGCTACATTTTTCGACGAATAAAGACGAATTACATCTTATGTGTTGTATGGTGAATTACGAGCGCGATTCGCAAGATTGAGTTATTGCAATCTAACGATTCCAGTAATTACATACCGACGAGAGAGAGAGAAAATTGCAAGACAAAGAAACTTTGAAAATAAATCGATGTACTGTCGATTTATATAACCGGCATATTTTTCGGTTATAATTATTAAATATCTTAATTTATATAAATGCAAAATTGCTACTTGTATTGATATTTGAAATTCACAAATTGAAACAAATATTTATGTGAAGATGTGCTCTGTATTTATTTTGTTGAAAAAGAATGGTGACGATTGACGAAAATCGTACTCTGCTCGATTCCACCAAGGGAAATCGCGTATCCTTCGCACGCTACGATTGCCAATTTCCGTTGATAGTTCGACGAATTTCGCCGGAATCTAATTTTCTCTCCCTACAGGCTCGGATATATTTGGAAAATTTCCGTAAATTAATCTGGCTGGTATACTATCACAGGGAAAAGAAGAAATATACGTAGAGAACACAAACATTACTAAACGTCTTCGTAAAACATTGTCTGTTACATTATCTCAATTGTTCTGTTGACATCTTTCATTAAGTACGATCAAGGCTTTTGTATTTTAAGACTATTAGAAGACCTTAACTTATTATGATCAACGCTTAAATGTCAAGTACATGCAGGAGTGTAACCGCGCCCTTCACTCTGATCCTTGATGTTAAAAATATATGTGCCTAGGAGAATATATTTTAAAAATGCGGAAAGATTTAAAGTACTTTGTAGTAAAAATTTTAAATATCATGTAGAAAGAGAGACAATTGCATTTATATTTACCAAGTAATCTGGGTAAAATGTCAATTTCGCAACATCTTGTGACTACACGCCTAATTTTAAACACGCCTTGCGACGTACACGTTTTCACATACGTGCCATCTGCAATAAGAGAACGATAGCTATTTCGGAGCTATTCGACATTGCGAATCGGCGACGTCCTTCGCGTACGTTTTCGCAAGACTCGAGGACGGCTGTTATTGATCAGAAAGAAGGTACGAAGCCGGGAGCAGCTGAGCTATACCCCCTGAGCTATCCTCTTCCTGCGTTTCGAGCCTGTGCACGCACGTGGCCGTCGCGCCCCATTCATAACAGCCCCCCAGCAACACCCCCTAAGATCACCCTAACCGAGGTACACAGCTGTTGCCATGGGAGACGTATCGGTACCTTATTAAGACAGTTCGATAGCACCGCGCTCCTCCTCCTCCTCCTCCTCCTCCAACAAGTTTTATCGGCCGATCGTTAGGGACGCCGTTTATTGCCTGAACGATGCTTTTGCGACGCGATGGGCTGTTTTAATGAGAATGCGGAGCTTTGACGTGAAGAGCGACTCTTAATTGCAAATCAGTTTTCTGTGGCGCGCTGATCTATTTTCTTTTCCTTGTCCATTTATGTATTTATAACGCGTTCCAATTTCCTGTTGAAATCACGCGACGCCTCTTAACGTTACGTTTCTTTTCAACGGCGAAAGAGACGACCGCGTCGTGCCTTTATCGTCTGGCTGGCACATCATAAAGATGAGTATCTGCTTTCTGTTACAGACCTTTCGAAGAACCGTTTCAGTGAGTTACCGGAGGAAGTCACGGAATTTCCATTCCTCGAAAAGCTGCATCTTTATCATAATGCCATAAGAATAATCCCGGAAACCGTCGTCATGCTCCAATCCCTGAACTACCTCGATCTTAGGTTTGTATATACACATATGTATCTACATAGTTATGCACACATTGGACTGCGCGATACAATATCGTGGGCGGTCTATAGATATGACGTAATAGCGCCGATAACGTTTAAGTTCCCGCTATACTACGCAGTACAATTAAAACTTTTAAATACTTTAAAAGCTATTGCGACAATAATTGATTAAGTACGCATAATTATATAATTTATTGAGTATACTTTTATATAATTATTTATTAAGTAATTCTTTGATTTAAAGAAGTTTTGGTGAAAGAGACGTATTTCAAACAATTTTTGATAAGTCTGTATTTATTTAAAAAAATATTAAATTCTGAGATATTCTACAAACTATTCATAATAATTATTAAAAGAATTTATTAAAATTAAGTAATTGACATTTCTGTAATAATCGATCCGTTTGAAAGAAATTCGAATTGCGACGAATATGTAGCTCTAGTGAATTTATTTAAAGAAAACAATATGATTCGCAGTCGAAACCAATTGACGTCGCTACCTCGAGAGATATGCAGGCTACCCCTTCAGACGTTGCTAGTCGCACACAACAGACTAGCATCTCTGCCAGACGAGATGGGCAGGATGACAGCATTGGCAGAACTGGACGCAGGTTGCAACGAAATCACAAGTCTTCCACCTCGAATGGGCGACCTTGCGCGACTCCGGTCTCTAGACCTGAGAAGCAACTTGCTGGTGCACCTGCCTATAGGTAGGCTCACCTTTTTAATTCGATTCGCGATACATACAACAGATGTTTAGAGATTCGCTCGAATAAACTCGCTACATTCTCGATTAAGAAATAATTTAATTAATCTGTTCGGAGAAGTAATTGAATAAAAAATTTGTTGAAAATTGAGAAACAACTTTTAATAAATTAGTTCTAACAAAGTCAGCGCTCGCTGGAGAGTTAATTAATCAGCCTTTGTAAATTAATTATGTCTATAAGTAAATTCGTTTTTATTTGTTTGTTAAGCAAAATAGAAAAATTTATTCTAAATGAAAAAATATTTAAAGGAAATGTAAAAAATATTAGTTACGATTATTCTGACAAAGAGATTATCTCAAGAGAGTATCTCAAGATCGATGATCAAGTGCGAGAAAGTAGAGTTTTAAATCACATTTTTATGTAGAACTGACGTACCTGAGGCTCGTGAAGCTGGATATTAGCGGCAATCGAATATCTGTGCTTCCAAACGAGATGAGGAAGATGAAGAGTTTGGTGGATTTCAAACTGTCCGACAATCCGTTGACCTCGCCGCCTGCCTCGGTGAGCATTAGCATTCATGATTCGTCCGTTTTCGTTCAAGCGCACAAATCTCCTTACCGCGATACGTACTCCTACGCTTTTCCATCGGCGAATTTTTTAATAATAAAACTACGCGACATTACTTCATCCGTCGAACTGCCGTTTCACAGTCGTGCAGTCTGCCTACGGAATTGATTGCGAAACCGGTGCCTTTCGCTTCGTTCTTTATTCGAGACTTTATTTGAATTCATGAATCAATACCCCGCTACTCGAGAACATTCAATATCATTCTATATGCCGGGAGGCAACAAAACGAAGAAAACGCGAGACGTCTTTTTCTCATCGTTGATGCTCATCCTCTAAGACGATCCGTTCTCACTGCCGGTTTCAGCTATGCATTCGCGGGCGAACGCACATTTTCAAGTACTTGGAGAGGCAGGCAGCGAAACACGAGAGGGCCAGGGGCGGTCGAACGCGGCGGGCACCTCTGGACGCGAGGGGTCACGCGACGCTGGACACGAGGTCACACCGGCGGCACAACGTCGACAGCGGTTACAGCACCAGCGACGGTGTCGACAAGCGTTGGTCCCAGGAAATCCACAGCGCGGTTAGTTTCACCGTCGCTCTCGTGGCCTTTCCGCTATCGCTACATCTTCTGCACACGCTCTACACCTACCTTCTCGCGAAGCTATTCGGCGAGCCCGCCGCCGAATTGCCCGTGGATCTCTGAGCCGTAGATCCAATGTGGATAATCGGTCATATGAATAAGCACAAACGCTTTCGCTTTTTCTCCTTCAGAGGCAACTTTGAAAGATATAAATTGATTATATTGAATTATGTACGAGTAAAGCGAAGCAAATAACTCTGCTTTTTTTTCAACGAAGAAAATGCTGGAAGAGATAAATGAGGATATTACAGCATTTTCTTATGCATGTAGTTGAAGTATTTATTTGCGTAAATAAAGGGATATTTGTAGATAGATGGTAGATGTGTCTATTAAAATATTTTATAACAGTAGCATAAATACTGTGGGATATAATTTTGCTTCATGTTTTTGCTTTAGAATAAATGCTTTTACTTCTTACAATTAGACGCTTCTTTTTTTTTTAGAGGTTTTTAGTTCTTTTATTCATATGACCTCTTCTCTTAGGACTGTTTTAGAAAAGTTATTATATACACATTTTTTTATAAGTTTTTATGCCATCTTTGTGTATAAATTGTATATAAATTGTACTTCTGTACATTATCGTATGAAAAGAAAGTTTTGTCTGAGAAAGGCGAGTGATTGCGCGTTTGATCTTTAATTAAAATTATTGTATAAAGTGCACGAATAAAATTCTATTAGTGCGCAAAATGCACACAACTCATAATTTTACACGCCTCCTATTGGCCACCGTTTGCGTGCAGGTACATGACGGCGAAGTTCGTGGTTTATGGCGGCAGGAATGCTCACCGCTCTCGATAACGCTACCGCACGAGGTAGGCGTGAACGGATCCTGTAGCGGCACGTCGACGCCCAGCACGATTTCACCCGGGGAGCACACGTCCCTGGAGGATGAGTTGGGCAAGGTAGGCTAGACCGCAAAAACGGATTAGTGATCACCTTTCTGATTACTTAGGGAAAAGATCGTTTAAATTAAGAAAAATATTAAAGTACATTTTAAAAATTTTAATGATAATATTGCCGTTTTTTTCAGTATAGAAATAATTTTAATCTCTTCTCTATTTCTTACACTCAGCAAATGAAAATGTCGATTGCTACATTTGCCGATTTTATTTATACTAATGATTTAAAATTAGAAACTTTGTACAAAAAAACTCAAGATAAAGAAAGTCAAGATAAAGAAAACACGTTTTTATATACGTAGATAGAAGCATAGTTAGTATAGGACTCGATAATAACTCTGATAATTGATTAGGCAAAGATATATCTGCTCTTGTTATCAAGAGGTTTCTATGTTTGAAGTAAGTGTTTAAGCAATAGCCTTACGACGGAATTTAAAGGATGACATGGCCGCTATATTTAGCTGTCGAATAGAGACTCTCAAGTCGAGCTACGATAATGATAGTCTCGACAAGCCGTTGTTGGCTGTCGCTCAAATCTTATTGTAAAGCCTTGACCCAATAAAACGTCGTATTACCGACATTTCAAAATTACGGATGCATGCTGCATCAATGGTGAGCATTCGTGTACATTTAATGTACGACGAAATCGCGTGCTTTCTCATGTCTACTGTTCTCTCGTATTGAAAGCTAATCTTTCTTTAATAAGAATTTAATTTGAAATGTATAATTAATATGACTGACAAAACATAGCAGTTTAGTTAAGAGCTAATTGAGAACATTATTCGTTATCTCCAAAGATGGAGAGTTTAAATTCCAAGATTAAGAAAGGAATAAAAAGAAGTTAAATTAACGTTAAGCTTAAAGATATCTCTGTTTTATTAAATCAAGATGTCTTTTACGAAGATGTTAAAAATTATAGTTTACGCTCTCACGCGAAAACCTCTTGCAGGCGATGATACTGCACGATCAACTGGAAAAGAGGAGATTGGAGAGGAGCACCTCGGAGAATGGGGCGGACATTAGGAGACCGATGATCTCCGGCCTTCATCACACATCGATTACGCCACCGGGGTGAGTGAAATCTCTCGCTACGATGATCAATGGGTCAATTACCCGATCCGCGTGCTTTCCCTCGAAACGAACGAGCGCGTCCCTCGGTGTTTGCAAATTGATATTGTGATACGAATTGTCACGGTAGTTTACATATATATATACATATACGTATTATACTTTTGCATGCGTGCATGTGCATTATCGTGGCTGGCAAATCCATTCTTACAGCCATCTGGAGTCCACGCATTTGACGAGTCAGTCGCAGCAGTTATCGTCCGCGCAGCAATCGGTACACCCGCTCCAAAGTGCAACGGGTCCCGCTGCGTTGGTGAACGGCGACGATAAGAGGCCGTTCAATCATATACAGACGTACAGGTAACTTCGCTTTGGACCGTACCAACAAAAGCCCCTGTCCGTCCGAATTTATCTCATGTTATCACGTTTGCGTTACTATCATTTACCCATCCGTGTGTCTGGTAGGCGCGCCTGGTAATGCTGTGACGTATCATATGCGTTGAGCAATTATGAGTGACCGTATTAATCCTCTTCAAATGAATGGGCATTCGATTGTAAATATTTATTAAAGATATTTATATATTTATTAAAGAATATGAATATTTTTCAAGAGAACATCTACATTATATAAAATCTGTGCTATATAAAATGCATATGCGATTAATACATGTAGAGATCAGATCATAAATTATGATATGATAAATCGCTCTCTTGAGGAACTAGAAGTGATATCTAGTCAATAAAAATTATTTATTTTTATTCTAAGCTATCGCAAGTTGGAGGATTAATACGTTGTGAGATTGTAATAATGCTTTCGATATTTTATATCTAGTTGTCTTGCTTTGAACATTCATACTCGCAAGGATCATCAGATAACATAATCGTGAAAGTTATCATATCATATTCTTACGCAGCCCGACAGTGTACGCTTTGATACTATAAGTTACTTTATTCTCAGGGAGTATAAAGAAGCTCTGAAGCAGCAGAGAGCTAACGAAGGTCTAAGCGTGTACAGACCTCGCGAGCAAGTGACGCCTCCAGGCAACGAGACGCAAAACGAGACTGACATGGGCAACAATAAGGAAACGATTGCTCTGACCGGCAAGCAAATTTTCAACGAGGACAACGCGTTGAAGAGGCCCGTGCAGAAGGTTACCCCGTCGCGAATAAACTACCAAACCACGCCGATCATCAACGGTAATAATTGCGAGTACAAGAACGGAAAATATCTCGAGCAACCTTACAAAAAGCCTAGCTCGCCGATCAAAACTTCGAGTAGCATCCTGTCCACGAACACGAGTCCAGCGCACGCGCCCAGATTGGTAAAAACCGCTGTTGGTTACGTCGAAGGTAATCATTTAAATAAAATCCAACTTACATTTGCTTGTAAATAAGTGCAATTCGCAGTTAATGTATAAGAGCAATTTTATATTTTACAAAAAAAAATTTCTCTTATACATTTCACGCAGTATAACAGAGAACTTTGACTACGCAATATGCTCATAGTGTGCGCATGTTTGTTAGGCAACAACAGTCCAAGTAGAAACGGCGGCAGTCCGAAATCCCCGCGATCCGTCACATGGAACAGTAACGTGCCTGAAAAGTATTCCTTTACTATGAGGAGAGAGTTCGAACGTGCCAAAGAAGAGGCTGATCTCATCGAACAATTACGAAGTGTGAGTAATTATATCAAAAAGCGATATAATGTATAATTATGTATCTCTAGGCAATATAATCAAGAATATATATTTATTTAATAGCACATAGAGACGAGATTGAAGATGGCATTACCGGAGGACCTCGCACCAGCGTTAACGGACGGCGTTGTTCTCTGTCACCTGGCGAATCACGTTAGACCGCGATCGGTCGCTAGTATACATGTTCCTTCTCCCGCTGTAGTAAGTACTTTTCTCGCCATTTTTTGTAAATACATTTTCGTATGCCGGTAGACTGATCTCAATCTTTTCTTGTAGCCTAAGCTGACAATGGCACGATGCAGGCGTAACGTTGACAATTTCCTCGAGGCGTGTCGGAAGATCGGCGTTGATGAGGTAAGGAAACATTATTAATCCTGTTAACTAGTTTCGAAGAAGTTTGTGCTTCTCTTTCGCTCAGGGTACACTACACATGCATGAGACACACTGTCATCACATAGTGTACAACATCATGGAGCACGTTGATACGGTGGGATACTTCCATGCCGAACGAATTAATCCAATGTTTCTTTTTTTTTTTTTTCTTTAACAAATATGGTGATGTGGCGAGAGAAATCACGATAGTAATTATGCTGTATGACCGACCGTGCGTGCTTCGTCGAAGAGTAGAATGTAGAAAAAACTGGTTACGAGACTCAGTGCGAAAATTTACTCTTTACGAAGCACCAATCGCCGGATGCTCTCATCGAGCGTGGTGTCCTTAGACCCAGATCTGTCGAATCCGCTTGGTGAACGGTCGGACGGAAAAATTTATCGCACATTATTCGTAACCGTCTGTGTACATCGTGACTAACGCTTCGGCAATCTCGCCGTCACTTCTCGATGACACTTTCAACGACTACTAGTCAGTCCCCGATTTTTATCTGATTTTCGATCGAGTTGCATACCGATTTTACGAAGATGTATTACGGGCGTAATAAAAAGATAAAGTGAAGGAAAGAAGAGAAATGAACTAGCGAAGAAGCTTTAGTTGCATGTGCCTCATAGATTCCAGTTTGCTTTTGTGTTGCTTCTTCGGGGAACACAGTCTGTACTTCGGGCTCTCACCTTTCCTGCCGTCATCCGAATATCTCATCGATTAACATCCACGGACTAACTATCCTAAACTGCACAAATTGATCCGAATAATTCTTCACCGATCATCATATAAAATACTAACCGTATTACTGTTTGCTTTTTCCCGTCCATTCTCCCTCGCGACGTCCCTCGATTGTTTTCTAGATGGAACTTTTGATACAAATCACTAAGGGATAAACGAATAAATTGATTGCAGTCGACTTTAACTACAAGCATTGTTACAAAGAAAGCTCCAAATAAAGAGAACCAAAATCAAATCAACTCTATCGAAAGTTCTTTCGCGGAGACAAACGATTTCCTTCTGCTACACGGTGATAGGCCAGAGTGTGATAGAAACGGCTATCCCCCGAGGAACGCTTCTTTTCTCATTGATACAAAAGTAGGGCTTTCCTCGGAGAGGACAGAGATACATATGCGTTTTAAGGCCACGCCTGAGAAATGTTCTCGCAGTGCGGTAAAGTTAAAAACTGGGACTGAGTAGTATCGTTGTTGGTGTTGCAGGAGGTGTTATTGGACGCGGACGCAATCATGGACGTGGGTTACATGGACGCGTACGGGCTGGAGGCTCTGGCGCGTCTCGTCACCGCTCTTCTCCTTGCTCGCGATGCGGGGGAGAGTGGCACCGAAGAGCCGGCCGCAGATTCGCTTCGTACGATTCAGGACCGCGTCCTGTCCGCGATGCTTTTTGCGACATTCCTATCCGCCCTGGTTCTACTCTATCTCTTCCCGATCCCCGATTAGTGAGACAGCGTTGAAAACGGGAAGCCGCCAGTGTGCTTGCCAAATGAAGGATCGACGAATTAAGAAATGGAAAAAAAAAGAGTGCCAGGACGGAAGCTACGATAAGGCGACTCGAGACGGTGATTCTCAAGAGTATCCTCTGGTCTCCTTTTTGACTACTGGAATTTCGTTTTTGATACGAAGAGAATTACCGTCTCGTTCGAACAACGGTACACGCGACACTTTCAATGTTCGTTTTGCAAATTGATATTTTTAGGGCTACATATTCGTGATTCGATTATTTTCGTCGACTTTATTTGTACTTATGTTTGTTGAGGCCCAAGAAAGTGTCGTGTTGGATCCGACTTCGATGTCGAAGATTTCCCAAATGATGTTCAGCAAATCGCTTTGAACGAAGAAAAAAAAATGTGCTTAATATTCGATAGATGTGGCGCGTTTCTCTTCTAAGAAGACAAACTATAAATGTCTAAATGTTTTGCATAGCACTACAGGGTCGTCGACATCGAAGTACTCTGTAATTTTTTAAAGTGTCTTTCGAAGAGGGTGCAGATTGAAGGACGGTTTTGCCGTTGTCGCAGCTAGACGCTTTAAGGAATACCAGAACACATATCTTTTGCCGCATATGAAATCGCCGCTAGTCCTCACGAGGGGCAGAGTACTTAGCTTTCGAGAATCTATTCATCACGATAGTAGCTTTAACAAAATTGTTCGCTTTTTTCGACCTGCGCTCGCGTAAAGTTTCCTCGCTCGAACACGCGAGCGGGGGAATCTTGCGGTCAGCGGAGAATTTTTGTAGGTAGTTTTTAAGTGTTAATAGGCAGCTTGATGAAACGTTTAGTCGGCTAAGTATTATGTAAGTCTGTATCTTTTTTTTTTCTGAAGAAGCCTTCATCGACAATTGCAAGCGGGAATATCAACGAAAGTTCAGGTGATAATGTTCCCTGCAAAAACGCGCTGAAGTTTTATTTTATTCTATCGTGTTCGTTCGTCTTCTCCGAGCTTATACCGCGAATTAACGTAAAATCAAAGAGCGCAATCAAAGTTGGAAGGCGCGCTCGCATATCACGTTTAAGTTATCTGTGAATGTACCTTACCAGAATGAACCAGTTATTATATCGCCGCTTCGTGCAAGTCGGCTGTCGTCGGCTAGACCGATGAAATGAATATTTTGATAAAAAGAGAGAGAAAAAAAAGGAGAATGATCGAAATCGAGAGTTGATGTGCAATACTAGTTCAAGAATTGTGTAAGTCGTGTATATCCCGTTTGACTTTCCGAATTCTCGGGAAGTATTTTGCCTTGTATACGATGAAAGCCTCAGAATCTCAATTACTTACTGGTATTGCGACATCACTCTCTGCGTCTCTGGGTCCGCGAACCAGTCCCTCAGGAAGAGAAGAAAGAGCGAACGGAAGGATAGCTACGATGCCTATGATGATGGCAATATTTTTTTAAGATTCGACCAATGAACCGCCTGAGACTCTTTCAGGATTGGTGGGTCTGTGATAGGTAGCCTGCGCGAGTGTTACGAGGATTCACGAAAAGGTGCTAAGGGGATCTCTTTCAGTTCGAGGATTTTCTATTTTGGTAATGTAAGGTCTGACGGAGGCGTTTAAAGATATGATACGGCGACATTTATATTCATCCCGTTATAAGTTAGAAGCGATGTTTCGCTTTCCTTATTCAGTAATTTCCTAAGTAGATCGATCGTCTTCTTTATCGGTTATCACAAGTATCGGCACAAGGAATAACGTTTCCGTTGCGAAAGAGAAGAAACAAGATGAAGAACGCTCTTCGACATTTTGTCGACCAAGCTGTTTAATCGACGAAGTATCGGTCGTAGTCTAAAAAAAAAAGATACTGTATTTTAGATTAACGTTACTTTGATCTCAGCGTTAACTTTGCTCGAGTTTTAATGGAAATTTCCTTTTGAAAGGAATATGAATTTTGGAATATAAGAATATCAAAAGTGTATTCTCCACCGAGATTTCATTATCACGGTGAAACGTAAAGATCATACTATACTAATTAATAGAGCGTAATTATTCGATCTGATTCTAATTGTATCGAAATTTGAACTGACAAAAATTGTATTGACACACTTCAACTTTCTAACATTATATCGACTTAAACTCTGAGCTCAGAGTTATCTTTTGAAATAGAAACAGCTAGTACGAAACAGCAAACAATTGAGATCAAAGTGACTACGATGTACGACGGTAGAGACATGGTGCCTGCTACCTGCCAATTTATTTTCATAAAAACTCGATAGGAACATAGAGGGCATAATATATATCGTCTATAATATGTAAGCGTATAACTTATACTTTAATGTTAAGAGAACAAATCTTCAGATTTGCATAAGATAGGATCTCTGTCGGGGGAAAAAAACCAGATACAATATTACATCACACATGATTGACAAACAACGGGCTTCTCAGACAATGATTTTGATACTAATCGCCACCGTACTTAAGACAGTGCCAAATTTTTCAAGTTCCATCGAACGCGACATTGCTTCGTTTTTCCGACAAGATCCAAGATCATCCTAACGTGAATTAAGTTACTTACGCTAATCGTTACCGGGAGTACCGGAACGCTTGCGTTCTGGAAACTTTCGATAACTGGAATTTTCAAAGGTTCTTCGTAAAAAAAAAACGTAGGATTTTTTTAATGTGTTTCGTAAGTGGGCCTTTATAACGGGCGACTACTTCGAGAGAGAGACTATCATACAAGCATAATATTTATACGTGTATCGTCGCGAGTCGACACGCGCATTATTGTACGCAGCATGCCAGTGTATCTTTTTTTTTTTAAGGGGGTTGCTAGGGCGAGCCGTATCTTCCACTGATTTCTTGCGACTACTCGGGATTCAGTCTGCGAATCTTGCCGGGAGATGCACAGTTTACGGGCGCCCGTATACGCATAAATGGCATTGCATTTTCGCGTTTGCAGTCGAGTGGGTTTTGCACTTTCTAGTCTACAATAGTATCGCTATTAGCTATAAGTCGAAACTATCTCCGTTCTAGTCAGATTATTTTCGCCTCTTGCACTTCATTTCTTTCTCTGCGATCGCAGCAAGCTTGCTGTTGACTTTCTGCTTGTTTCATTTGCAACAATTTTATTTCGCAGCTGTTACTCAGACTGAACGCAATAACCAGTTTAATCAGTTTAGAGCAATGTTGTTTGGAACGGCCGACGTTTATTTTCTACAAGCTTTCTCAGTTTATATTTTATTAGCATTATTTCTATTTTGCAGTTAATTTATTTACACAAAATATAATTAATTATTTAAACGGCTCCTTTCTTATTGTTAGCCTTACTCGTTTAAATACTATTTCGCTGCATTTATTTATTGAACATTAATAATTAAAGAAAGGAGTTTGTTTTCTCTTTTACATTTATCTGTAAAAAATAAAATGATCCACACACGTTGATCTAATAGTATTATAAAAATAACGATACGCGTGTCAAACAACAATTAACAATAGTATCTGTAGTAATCTCGTTAAAACAAAAAATGATGAGAATGTCAGAAGCCTTGAACTGCAATTGTCGACCGTAAGTTAAATTGCGCCGTCAGTGGACAAATTATCATCTCCGGGCGTTCCGAATCTTAAACGCGTATAATTAGGCGGTCCGCTAATAACTTCCGCGCTTACATCCCAACGAGCGAATCGTCCATTACGGAATAACGAACGAACGGCCGAACGATGACAAGTCATCATCCGGATATATTCCATTACGTTTAATCATCGATCATTACGACGACGGGTGCTTAATGATCCTCCGCGGGGACGCGAATACGAATGGTCACGACGGCCACGTCACGTCAGTATTATTCTCATTAGAATTGGAATGGGAGGTATTGGATATAATTATTTTCAACTTTTAAGACTGGATTCGAATTTAGCGCATAATAACATTTTTGTATCGTCAGTTGCTTAACACAACGATCCGCGATTGATCTACATGATTGCCCGAATCTTCGAATTTTCAAAAACGGGCCGGCACAATGATTTTGTAATGATGTTATTAGTTAGTTATTTATAGAAATTATTGAGAGTGGTCAGTTAAAAATTGATCGTTAGATTAAATTCAACGTTTTATATGTGGAGCAAAAAAAAATCTGTATCGAACTTCAATTAGATCCAGTCGTACTAGTCGATCTCGTAGATCGTAGCATTGAAATTTCACCAATAGCTTTCGCTTTCGCAAGAGGCTACATCGTTATTATAAACATATTCACAAAACGAAGAGGAAAGAGAGTTACTTAAGAAGGGGGGAAAAATCATTCCGTTTGCGTTTAGCTTTATGTAATTGTATAATTTTTGTAAAGTACGCGAAGAGAGAAAGCTTATATATATGCAGAAATATATATATAGAGATAGATATATTATATATGAAAACAGATATATAGTTCGTTGAAGCTAGTTCTTTTACGTCGTTTCTGATCTTTTTTCTTTCTTTTTTTTCTTTTTTTTTACGTTAACGTTAACGTACGTAAGCCAATTAAATTATTCGCTAGCTCGATAAATCCACTTGGTGCTTGGTGTACTTTCGTCCGTTGTTGTTTTCGTAAGTTTTTAAAGCTTCTCTTTGTCTATTTATATACATATCTATATTTATTCCGCGGCTTTGTACTTGCACGATCGATCGTACCTGCTCACCGATTGTGAGCTTGAGACAATAATTTCTTTCTGAATAGATATGTGGCCTAAGCGGAATTAAGGATCGACGAGCCCAGCACGATCGGCTCGTTCCAGCTCGATTTTCGCGTGGAATGAAGCGTTCAGCATTAATCGATTTTAGAAAAAATCGCATATACGCACAATGCATTTATTTGTCGTTTCGATCAAATCGGGTTTAATTTCCGTCACATTTAGAAATCGTTCATTATCGTTTATTGATTACAAGAGAAAAAAAAACATTTCTCATAAAAGTATTAGATATTTGCGAAGATTATTCTGAAGAAAATTATCGCAAATCTTATTTTAAATACGTCCGCTCATTTTTCTCGTAAACTTTTTGACCTTTTCGATTTCGTCCTATTAAGGACGAAATTTGGAATAATTGTATATTTATATATAAAATATAAATGGGATATATTTTGTTAATTTAATGAATTATTAATTTGGAAATTTAAATAACTAATCGATAATTATTACTTAATGACTGGTTTCGAATTAATACACAAATTTTTGATTATAAATTTACTCTTGCTGTATTGTAGGACGAATAATAGTAAACGACAATCCAATGACGATTCGAGAGTGAATCGCATTTTTAAGTGAAATATCATACTTACCGTACTCAGGAAATACGTGCGTTTATTCGCCCAATGCTGCCTAATTTCAACGAGTGCAATTATTCGACCCGATTCGATCCGAAGCATCGCCGTTCAACGATTACGATCGAGCCTGCCACCGCGACGTATCTGCAGATATCGTATCTCGCAAGTCTTTCGCAAAGTGTGTTTCGTTTTTCCTGTCTTTCATATTTAATTTATTTATAAACCGTGTTATATACGATACTCGTCCGCCATCCCTGACGCTTCGTTATTAGAGAGAGAAAGAGCGGTCCCAGCGGCGGGACGCGTAAATGCGAAGGGACAATCATCGCATCTCTCCCTCGATTCCTTCGTCGAATCGATGGATCAAGAACTGAATTTCTTTAGTTGTCTCGCCGCTCGGACACCGCAGCGATATCATTGACCTTGTTTTTCTCCTTTGAGGTATACTCTGTAACGTTGATTGTATGGGTAAAAAACATGATTGTAATACTATAGCCATTTATAATAAAATATCCTTTTCTTAAATTTCTACGTTTATATATTCAGTAATGGAATATGAAAAAATTGCGACCTCTCGATATTCATTTCTTTACTCCGCTATATGTATATTTTTTTTGCAAAACCGACGCTTTGCATGAATTTTCGCAAAATTATTTTTACTTTAAAATTTAACATATTTAAGTATTTTAAACTATTACATTCTTAAGGCTTTCACGGATATTCTTTTTAAAAGGGCTAACAGGTTTACTTCGTTTTTGATACATTTGGGTTTTTCTCCGTGCTTGATACATTTTAACGTTATGCCGTTATCGTGAACGATAACGTTCACTTTATCATAGCGAAGAGCCTTAAAGTGAATAGTCAATATCTGTTAGTATCTATTATTAGTACTTTAAACTATTATTATTTTTATCTTTCTCATTATCTTTAAAAAGCTTTGCATACCTTTGGACAGAAATACCTATAATGAATATAGTGTATTTCCTAACCGAGTTCAAACTTGCTTCTTTTTCAGTGTGTTCTGATATTATCCATGTCTTTATCTCTATTTCATGAAAGATTCATTTACATCTTGATTCGTACATTTATGTATTCGCATATTATTCGAACTTGAGTAAAAGTTCGAGTTTTATTGTCTGGCTTCGCCTAGACGTCTGATAAGATACTTTCAAGATTTATACTAAGTAAAAAAATTCGTGATATTCTACATTTTTATTCGTGATACGTATATTTAATTGAGATAAACATATTTCTTTCTCATTATTGCTTAAAATATTTCGATACAATACAGTTGTCTAAAAGCATATCGTAAAGCTACTTAAAAAGAATAATTCTAAGGTTGTTTTATGTATCTCTTAGAATTTAGATATATAAAAAGATAAACATTTCTTTAATTTTTAGATATATTTTCGTCATATCGTTTTTCGATTATGATTTAAATTAATCGCGCATTTTTATTCGAGACGGATGAAAACGTTTGCGCGAGAGGAAAACAGAGGTGCTAAAGACACGTACGTGCTTCCTGCTAATTTTTCAGAATCTTGTATGCTGCGCCAGCGACGTCCTGGAAGGAGGACGCGGGGTCGTACGTGTCGCGGTCACCGTGTCCGAGCTGCTGAGGTTCCACCAGACGCGCTCGCCCCTGCAAACCTCCTCGAGCGTGCCGAACCACGTGCCTGCTTAGCGCCAGACTATCTAATTCGTGAGACCGCCTGACGAGAGAGTCCGGAGTCCGTTTCTCTCCCGTGCGGGGAGAAGGGAAAGAGGTGAGGATGAGCCGCGAGCGAGGTGAGACAGCGACGGATGTGCTCGAAACGCACTCGGGATGCGCCCCGAGACAGCGACAGATGAGGAGTCCGACGTAACTCCTCTCTCCTTCGAATCGTAAGGACTGAACTGGGATTTGCTCGGCTTCTTCGATTTAATATGATACATAGTTACATTTCTATAATAAACTTCATAAAAATCGAGGAATCGCCGATTACGAATTCAACGTGCTCGCGCTGATCCAGTCTCGTTACTCCTAATTTCAGCGTTGAACGAAGCGTTCGCGGGTCGGCAACACAATACGCGAGCTGATTAATCAATCCTTAACTAACCATATGGTTTTTGCTGATTATATATCAGCTGAAAAATTGATTTAAAAAGTAGCGATTAATAGAATAGTTAAATTCTTGAAAGAGAGACAAATGCTTGAATTTTTAATCTGAATTAAAAATTCCAAATAATTTATAAGTCAATTAATAACTTATAATTCATGTATAAGTTTTATATAGCAGATTATATCTGATAATCTTCCCGAATCCTCTCCAGTTAAGGATTAAAATCAAAACTCGGAACGAAACTAGAATTTAAATTTAATAGCGATACTTGATTATTAAACCAAACAAACAAAGAATTCAACATACCTTTCAGATGATACGTGCATCTGAAGGACGTCGTAAAGATATCAGAAGGAGACCCAATCTTTTAGACCTTCCATTAGACGTCTAAAAGGCGTGCTAATCTTTTACAAATCTGTTAGATTAAAGGACGCGCTGATCCTTAAAAATGTTCCTTAAAAGACGCTGTTTTCAGACGTCTAGAAGACATTTGTGGATTTTTGCGCTATTCAGATTATCTCAAAGCTAGTTCGAGAATCATTCTTAGAAATAGACGACGAGTTTCTGTGAAGTGATTCTTTATCGAACCGACAATAAGTCGCTTTGTCGCCACGTAACGTCTGCACGAGCGCTCCGCAGAATCGACGAGTCGCCTTCGAAATCGCCACGAAGTGCGATTTCGTCGAACGATCGGTCGCGCACTAAGCTAATATATGTGGAGGAAACGCTTTTTTTTTGCGTTCCTTCGCGATAAGCGACTTTGCGGTGTTACTACCGAGCGACGAATTTTCTTTCTTATCAAAATCGCTACGTGAATCTCGGACATGCGCGAATTCGCGTGTTCGACGTATAGACTGCGGTCAACCATGACACACTTAATTAGATATAACGAATTTTATATCGAAAAAAAAAAACGACCGGGCACATGATGAGGCTTATTCTTGCTCGTAGTTGCAGCCTGGTCCTTCGAGGTCTCGAGATAGAAACACGAGGCGGAATATTTTGTAGAACAGCTAGACGGAATTTGGAGACATTCTATCGAGACCATTAGGTTGTATTAAAATTTCACTCAAAATTCTCAAGTTGTCGTAAAAGATAAAATCTAACGATCCAGTGTTACGAATCAAAAGTGTAAAAAATTTAAATCCTATATACGTGATCACAGAGACAGAGACTCTAGTGGACATTCAGTCATTAAAGCTCGATTTTTCCACACTGCCAAAGATATCTGAGCTTTTCGAATAGTGTAGTCCTGCGTATTCGTACTCCAATATCTCGCATGCATGCGTCGCTGCAAGCTGAGTTTGTAGACTAGGCTGGCAACCCGTAAATACGAGCACCACAAAAGATGTAGCGCGTCGTGTTACACGAATCTTCGATTTTGATCGCTTCATTATCGTTACACGCCCTAAATGGGAATAGCGTAAATAAGTTTATTCATTATCGTATCGAATTGTTGATACCCTTAAGTACATCCTATTGCCTGCCGGCAATAGATCCTGTACTTAATTGAATTTAAGACAAATGAAGGATTTAAAGAGTGAAGTTATTTCGAATGTAAAAACGAGCAGTGTAAACACGTGAGTATCGTAAAGTATTTTTAAACAATATGTTCTTGTATATCAATTTTTTATTGTGATTACATTGTATTTAATAATTTGTTTTAATCAACTTAACTCTTGGAAAATATTTCCTATACGCGAAAAAAAAGTTTATTTTGCATTGGTCGAGATAATTAATAAATTAAATAACAAATCGAATATCGTTTGGCAAAATTAATTAGAAATAATTAATTATACAATATTTGAATAAGTATATATATGATTGAAAAAAATTAATATATTAATAATCATCATTTATATTATCATAATATTGTAAGGAAAATTGTGTTTATATATAATTAATTATTATATTGCGCTTGTGTTATTCAGTAAACGTTCATACGTAATGAACATAAGAATAAAAATCGCGATGTAAGAATATATGTACTTGTAAAAAAGTATGTACTTGAGGGTCAATATTCGGTACTCGCAAATCGCGAAAACGATATGTCTCATCCTCCCGTTTTAGCCTCCAAAGAAATGTCGTGTCAGAAAATAGGTAAGCCTCTGCACGAGCAGAAAGTTAGTTAGGAACTTTCAAATTAGCAATCGGCAATTGCCAATGATCGGTAACGATCACGTGACGTGGGCAGTGTTAATAAAAGCCGATGTCGATGGTACACCGCGACTGGTTACCGATAAGCGTCAAATACGATTATTATAAAGCACGAGTTAGGCGGTGTTCAAGCTAGTATACGTAAGCGTCTCGTGATTTCGATTTCAGGGTGAATTGCACCGAGGGTGCTTTCGATTAGCAGTTATTCATCATAGCGATTTTCTCGACATATTCTAAGTTGTTCTGTAATGTAAACAGAAATTGAAGACCGTATATATTAGTGACATTAAAGCAAGATATATATATATTTTTTATATATCTTGATAATTTTTTTTCTATATCTTTTCTGGATCTCATTTAGCAAGCGTCGGTGCAATGCATTCTGAATCTCTCAAATCATCCGATTTTCTTCGTAGTCAACGCGCGGTGAGTCGGCGAGACGATTTTTTTAGTTTTCCTAGGCCAAGCAAAAAGGACTCCTGTACTTCACTTTGCGTTGTCGAAATTTCCGAGTAGTTAAGAACCGAAAACTGCGAATAACCCCATTAGGTGCTAAGTCTAATATCATTAATTATGATTGTATGTATACTATGTTCGTCTCTTTAATTTCGATCGATATGATCATTTCGTGTCAGCGTGAAGGAATGCGAAAGATCTCAAGTGTCGTGGAACGAGCGAGGAGAGGAGAGAATTGAGAGGCTGGTGCGACGATCGTATGGCATTGGCCGACACGCGGATAACTGTAACGTTCATATTTATTGTGCCAAAGATATATGTCTTTTTCTCACACTCACGTTCGAGGACGAATTTCATTTGAATAATCTTCACCAGCGAGATTAAAGCAAGAGATTAACATATGTAAATTAGCATTGTAACGAAGAACGCTTTCTTTGCATTTTTCTTTACATTTGCATCTTAATGTCTCCGTTCACCTTTTATTAAAGTGACGTACAGTTTTTTTTTTTTTGCCAAAGTCTATACACAAGAGGGAAATTCTCACTTTAGTTTTTAGCTTTCTGGGGGTGAGATTTCTGCTCCCCTCCTCCTTCCTTTGTCATCGATGACTCCGATAGATGACAACATTGACGAGTTTTTCTCATCAAAGTGAGCGTACATTTTCGCGTCAATCATTTTGTCAATAAAACGCCGGTGATAATAGAACTGATATATTTTCACTACCCGTTGAGATTCACGTCTGTCTTCTTCATCCTTCGTCGTTGTCGCGATTGCACCTGTTTTGTGTTAAGATTTCGAAGAATCTTGTTGAAAGTCAATCTCAGTCACTTTTATTGCGGTTTCACTCATATTTGGCACTTTGCTCTTCTAATATTCTCTTATACCTTTCTATTATATCTTTATCTTTATTATTACTCTTTCTCGCATATTTGTCTGATAGTAGTATTTTGTTATTGTTTGTAATAAACGGTGCGCGGAAAAGATACATGCCCTTCGATTTTGAGCGAGATTTTGACACAGTCGGAATCGCTTCGCAAAAAGCGTTAGCACAAAGTTGCGATAACACAGTGACGTCTGATCACGTCGGCTTTTTATTTTAGTTTTTAGTTTACGTTGGTTACCAATTCGAACTGTGTAATATTTTATAAGAATATATAAAATACGAATTTAATTTGTTAGACTGTATTTTCCAGATAATCTGCGCTATTCTCTGCACAGATCATCAATTCTATATCTTTTTTTTTTACAAATATATAAGTTCTATGGATTTTTAAGAAAACAGACAGACTACCCTTTTTCCTTTAGAATACTCCTTTAGAATTTATACATTTATATCAAAAGCGAAACGGAGTTGGTTATTTTTATGTAATTATTATTTGCGTAAAAATAATATTTATTTTGTTTCTTTCATCTCTTCCTGCGACGGGAGAGAGTTTTATTATTAGATATCAACAATAAGAGTGAAATTATTATTGGATAATTTCTAATGACTACGCATAAACATATATCCAAATCCCTGATCTTTGTTTCTATCTTTGTCTCCAGCAACAGAGAGAAAATTATTTGAATTTGTAAATGAAATATGGATTCCCAAAGGAATTACGAATCTAATTTTGCGTGATTAGAAGTACAAAATTACGACTTCGTTACAAGGTAATACTCGTCCTCGAACCTCAGAGTTAGACATTCGCGCATTTGCAATACACAGCGAACGCGCACCGTCCTTTTTCCGTATTTCGATTCGTTCGAGATTTTTTTTTTTGCGTCGATCGTAGTCATGTAAGGATCTGTAAAGCGACGTGTCACTGCGGAATTGTATTACTCACCCAGATTAATTGTGTTCGTCGGATTGTGCAGGGCAGTGTCTGCCGTTAAAATTCAGCGATGCGAAGCGCCTCTAAGGGCGGTTATTATTAGTAGACCCGTATTGAATGTGATCTCTTTCAGATTTGCATTTTCATTTTACCTTCCTCGGTCAACTTTCAACCTGTCGTTGCGACTTGCGTAAGTCGCTGGTATATATTACGCACGGTTGAAAAATAAGTCTAAGCTGCGAAAAATCGTAATTACTTTCTTTATTAATAAGTAGGCTAAGTAGTGTTTTTACGCAAATTATACACGAAATGCACGAAAAATCAAATTATATTTAATTGCGATGACGTTTTGTAAATAATAGACTTGAAAGGATTGAACTCACGCACCATGTACTGCGGAATTTTTCTGTATAGAAATGTTCGGTGTCAATAATCAAAAACCTGTCATTTCGCAATTTCCTGCCGTTCGAGGTGCTTCTAATGGCTGGCTATTATGGCGAATTATTAAACGCACTACGTATTGTATTAAAAATCAATGAATATACTACATATGAAATAAACCGAAGAGAATTACTTATCAAGCTTCTTTACTCATGCAAACATTCTCTCCCACACTATCCTTTCCAATTTTTAAAAATTCATTTTCAAGTTCTTTTTCCAACATTTTTGTCAAGTGCAGAATTTTCTGAGTTATATTAAAGTTTTAGAGAGAAAGAGAGAGAAATAATATAAATAAATATAAAAAAATATTATATATTAAATATTGAAAGTATTAAACAAATATAAGTAACAAGAAGTTGATGTAATAAGTGCCAAAATCGAGTAGTGTAAAAGTCGTATAAAAGCCTATGTAAATATTAAAATGTTATTTTGCTACATAACAAAGTATTATACATATAACAGTAATTAACAAAAATATTATAATTAAAAAATAGGTGAAGTAAAATAAACTAATTATACTTATTTATTTTAGTTTTTAATTTGACGTATATAATCGTATTGTAACTTACCTTAAAAGTTGAAAAAATTTAATATTTAAAAGAAAGAAATATTTGCATTTTGTTACCAGAAGCAAGACTATACGATTCAACTGGTTTTAACTTTTAGTATAAAATAAATATAGCTTGCGATAACAAATAAAAAATCACTTTTTTCAAATTTTCAACTTATATTGCTCTTAATACTATGTTTAATAGTTTAACAAAATTCGACACGATCAAGTTCTTGCACATTTATAGACATAAAATATATTTAGATAATAGTCTTCGTTTTCCTTTCTTATGTTAAAAAAGTCTTAAAAAGATTCGAATTATTAATTTTTAATACAGTAAAAACAGGTTACTCATTTTTCTTTAAAATACTCCTTTGAAATTTACATTCATACCGAAAGCGAAACGGAGTTGATTACCTTTACGTAATTATTATTCTTGTGAAAATAGTATTTATTTGATTCTTTTATTTCTTCCTGCGTTGAGAGAGTTTTATTATAGATATCACGAAGGAGATCGATTTGCGTACATCACTATCACAGCATTGTTAAATCACCTTTTTATCCACATTCAAATTTAAGGCCTCGAGAAAATCGGTCCGACGAGATCGATAATTATTTTTTTGCGGCAAGATCGTCGAAACCGAGACGCACGTCCGAGACGTCCAAGTGCACGCGGAGCACGTCGGCCGTTATCTCTTCTCGTCAGAGAGGGAACAGCCTCCGGAAGAGAAGATTCTGAGTCAACTCTTCTCGTCGTGGTTTCAGTGGGTGGATCCCGATGGGCGGGCTCTCAACCGTATCTAACTCCATTTTATACCATGAAGGCGGTCCGCAGGTTCTCCACACCTTCCCCTCTACCACCTGGTATCACCTTGGGCAGCGCGAGCGATCGACCTCCTCGAGGTGGAGGGAACGCGGCGGCGCACATTGCCGGCCAGGAGTTCGCGATACGCGTGTGTGCCGCGCGCCTACGGCTTCGTTCTCGCCTCTCTCGAGCGGTCTCGTTCCGTCATGACGGAGCTGTCAAGTCCGCTTTCGAGCCGGCTGTCCGATCGCGGTTGAGACCGAGGAAACGCGCGTCGGTGACGCGGTCGCGATCCCTTACGCGGAACGTGCCCCAAAGGCACGCCGATCGGACTCCGAAAGTTAGAAAAGTGTGCGTGATGCAAATCGCAACGCGGACAATCGGTTACATTTGGTTCTATGGAACGTATCGTAATTGGATATGACTACCTACGTACATATCTGTAAACCGTGCTGGGACCGTACAACCGTAGAGGAATATTTTTGGAAAGATAAGAGATGTCACATTCTTCTACGTTGACGTTATTTCGATAAGTTAAACAAATGTGCTTGATGGACATCGTGATGCAAATAATCGGTTCAAGGAAAAATCACTGTGTTGTGAATATGACATCTACGTGAACTCATGGAACGATTATTACAATATCTCGGAAAAGACAATTAAGTATATGTGGAAAAATGTGATACCCTATACACTCTTTTTTACAGTTACAAATATTAGAGCCTACACTGTGAGCAGTCTTCAGCAGTTGTAGCCGTAATAAAGAAGAGTCCCTCGATTGATTGGGAAAAGTGTTTTTTACTTTATCTCGAAGCGTTCGATAAATAAAGATTGACCATTAGTAATTGACTACGAACATATCAGCAATTTGTGATAAAAAAATCAACATCCTTTATCTGTTCATAGCGTTTAAGTAACTTCATATACCTACAATCATAATTCTTGGAAGTTTTGCCACATTTAGTGATTTCGAAGCGTTTCCGTAAAATAATCTTAGATTGATGTCACTTCGCACGGTGTTAGGGAGGAGGGTAAGATCTCTGTCGATTGTCATCTGTCATTACATGTCGAACGTCAGCTGATCGTGTGGCTGCTCGAAAATCGAAAATAATCGCGTGAGGGGCTACTTTGCTCGATACACGGCGAAGATTGAGGAGTCGCCGACTCGCTCCGAAGAGACTGGATCTTAAGAAACTGGTCGTGATCCCGCGCGAAAACAGAAGGAAGATCGAATCAGAGGCGCCGCGATTCGTAAACACAACAAGGACGGCCGAAAGTTGGACGATGTGAATCGTGAAAGAGTTCATCGATCCTCTCAGGTGCGTGCGTGTGTATGTGTATGTGTGCGTGAGCGTGTTGCAGACCCGGCAGGAGCAACTTTTGCACAGCGCCGACGCCACGATCGGTAACGCGCTCCTGATAACGATTAATGTGATAACGCACTTCCGGCCAACGGAGCTGATAATCCGATAATTCGATGATCCGTCCGAAGATGGGAAGACCCTCTCAAACGGGGAGAACGGTCATTCTTACCCGGAAGTGGAAGATGTGCGAAGCGATCACCGACTAGATCCAGCAGCGGGACGATCGGGCACGTGAGGGAGAGATTTTCCTCACGAGAAAACGATCCGTCGTGTGGTAACGCGAATCGCAGCGCAACGTCAGGAGACGCGATCATCGGACACTCGAAGATAATCGACCTCCGGGATCACGAGGAGAGAAAAAAGTGCAATCGATAACGCGTGATACGTGATCATTGTATCTGCTACTCGGAAAAACTGTGGTGAGTTAAAAACCGAGTTATCGTCGAATCCTCAGAGATATCGCATGACGACTCAACTGACGACGGTCTGCTATCTAGCTTAGGTGTGACATATCTGCGACGTGTGTTAACAAATGAAAAGACAAGCGACAGGTAAACTCTTTATGAAAATCGAGCTCCGTGAGGTCGAGTTCGCGTTGACAGGTAGTTATCGAACGAAGTTATCGAAGTTGGCAGGAAGTTGACAAGGAGATCAAATAAGTATCGACATACGATTGCGCACACGATCGAAAATTGAGTTGGATGTCCAATTTAAAGCAATTCTGAAAATAAACTCATGAATTTTGGGTCCGTTCCCTTCTTCAATATCTTACGTTTATTGGTTATTTTACAAAACGCTCCTCTTAAATTCGACATGAAGATCTCTCTCGTTCGGAAACGTTCAGTTCCACGTTGTCTCTCGTAGAGAGACACTCTGACACCGCTGTACATAACACAGATCAAGTTGTCGTTAAGTTCCCGTTGATACTGGAAGGAAGGGGGAAAACGAGAAAGGACGCTGCAACGTTTTTCAAGAGAATAGTGACATAAGTGGGGAACGACATATTCAAGTGATCCGAGATTTTGTTATCGAGTCTGTCCGATTTCGAGCTGCAAATTAGACCTCTCGAGCACCAAGTATTGCGCCGAGTAATTGCGCGTTGAATATCGTCCAACGATATCGGCAAAGGAGATTAGTGCGAGGAAACTGGCTTTTCACGCGAACGACACTCGCTTGTAATTTCGTTAATGAGGTCACGAGGCCGAAGATGCGGACGACAACGTCGACGACGGAGACGGCACGATCTCGGTGTGCGCAATGAGAGGACGTGAGATGCCGATTCCTTCCCCCGTTCGCTCCCGTTCGCGAAAATAGTGCGACTGTCGACGATGGATCTCAGCACGACGCCCAGAAGGGCCACGGAAGGCGTCGGCGATCTGCAAAAGACCAGAGTGGCGAAGAGCGTCTTCAGCATCCGCAGCCTGGTTGACGTCGAGGAAACGGAGTTCCCCGCACAGGACGACGAGCGCCCGTCAAGTGAGTCTTTAATTAATTCACTTAAGTGATCGTGCGCCGATCAAAACAATCATAATCGTAATTCCGTAATTCCAGAAATTTACGGTTCGAAATATATCCATATTTATCTCCAGTAAATGAAAATATTTACGAAGTACACTTCTATTATGAAGTACACAGAAATCAACAAATATTTTCATAAATTTCCTAATATTGAAAACTGATGTTGTTAACATACCAGCTTAAATCTCTGAATTATTTATTTAATTTTATTACAATGTCTTTACAATATTTATTTTACTTCTTTTAGTATTTTTTTTTGTGTGCACAATTTGCGTCTCGAGACGCGAAAAAGAAAATTAACAGTCATCACACTCGTAGTCCTGACATAAATCTCGATTATCAAAAATACATATAATGACGATGGGTGTGACAGTAATTTTCGAAAATATACGAAATTGATATGAATTAATCGTATATAAAAAAATATTGATAAACATACGACAGATAAAACAAAAACGTTCATTGCTCCTCCCGTATACAAGTAGAAATAAACGACTATGTTTATGATAAGTGACAGGTATATCATATTCTAAGGCCATCTGGTAGACAAGTTAATTATTGCGTTGATTAAGTTGGAAAATGTAATTATTACTAGATCTATGTAATTTGTCGTCATATAAAAACTCCATTCTGCGTGTTGATTACATGGTGCTACGGAAATCCTTAATTACAGCGATATATGGGAATAATTTGAGTGATAGTCTCGTACGTGTTTACGCACAAATCGAGCGGGACTTGACGCTTGCGACTCGGGAAGGAATTCGCGCGACCAGATTTCGTGCGGTTCTAAAAAAAAAAAAAAGAAAGAAACGCGGTCTAATTCTCGCGGCCGTAAATAGCAGGAAATTATCAATTCCGATAGAGGTCTAAATATCTGCGGCATATTTTTTTAACGGGCCAAGTAAAATAGTCAAACAGACAAAAATGTAAGTAATATAATACATATTTATACATTGAAAGTGCTTGTCGACCCGCATGCGACTCGTGAGACATTATAATTCCCCGAGACGGATTATAAAAATTCCCGCGTGTAATAACACTCGAGAAATTAGTTCGAAGAAGCATGCGAATGTTTTCATTAAATTCCACGGGAAGAAACATCGGGAAAACAAAAGATCGATCGTGACATCGGGCTTTTCGGATGGACGATCAGTTACCTCTTCGATCAAAGCCGCGCGACATTCCGGGGGCTTGAGAAACCGCGGTCCCGGGGTTTACTTTTTCCCCACGAGTGCCTTTTGTGCCAGAGATTCAGCAAAAACCGGCCGCCCTTATAAGAGCGGCGGAGTTAATTAAGGCGCATTTAAAGTCGGTAGATCGCGATAAGACGGCGATTAACTTGAAATTAGTCCGCCCATGGATCTAGCAAAAACCGTATCGCTGTCGTTATTGCCGACACGTATCGACGGTGTAGATAAATACGTGATTGAAACGATGCCCAATTAGAGATCTGGAGCAAATTATTACATCACTCCCGTAAGCCCTTCCCTGCCAGAAATTATTCCTAAATCACAGAGATTTTTGGAAAACGACAATTCGTATGTATTCTCATCGCTCGTTTCTTGGCGTTACTTTGATCCTATTTTTTTCGCGATTAATAATCATTTCATATTATTAAATAAATTTCGAATTGTTACATTTATTGCAGAATATAATTTAAAAGCATCTAGCTTTATCCATATTTATTATATGTATTATAGCATTACGTTGGAAAATTACATTTACAAAGACATGATAGTAAAATATTTAAATATTTAATAATTATATAAATATTTAATTTTTAAGTTGTTAAAATTATTCAAGGTATTTGTTCGACGAGCATTATACTCGTACAACTAGCATGCTTGCAAGCAAAATTATGACTTTTCCTATACTGAAAGAATGATTTTGCTAGATCAAAAAAATTTTGATCTAAAAATAATTTTTGTTGGAAACTCAAAAATGATAAGCATTGCTGTAAAACGTTTTGCTATTCCTAGCAATCAGTTTGATTTTCCAACAAAATTATTTTGATGATCCAACAAGAATTATTTTCTATACCCAACAAAATTTTTAAATTTTTCAACAAAATCGTTCTTTTCATGTGCGAATTGGAAGCTACATTCCTACAAACTCTGATTAAACGCTTTCGATTTTCGACTGCCGCAGCATCGCGAGCATCCGCACAGCTAGCGAACGCAGCCGCGGGAGAAGCGATACGTAGCGCGGAATAACGGAAAAAAACGCTGTCGCACGCTGCACCGCGCCGCGGCCGAGTTTCTAGTTGGCCGATATGCAAAATACCTGCCCGGCTACGATAACGCGCATTACTCGACTTTCTTGCGACGAATAAATAGCGAATTACCATTTAGTCGTCGACCGATAAAGCGAAACGAGCTCGCACGATAACGAAATCTCATTCTCCCTGCGACTCTCTATGAACTATCGGCTTGTTATCGGATAATTAACAAGATAGCGTGTTGATTAACAAATTAGGTGCGCGCCGCAACACGATGACGAACGCAGACACCGCGATATTAAATTGGGAGAAATTGCGCGACGAGCATCACGCGATGTTCTAATCGGGGCAGCCGACAAATTAGATGTGTACAGCGTCAAAGGTTTTATTTGATTAATAACAAAAATACTTATTGATTTGCACGTCCTCGTTTATTTATTACTGCATATGTGCGCCGTATGTTTGCGTAACCTTTAGCTTTCTTTATCTGAGAAACTAGGATGCGTCCCGTCTTAAATTCTTGCTTGCCTCACACGCTACACCCATACGACTCTTTAATCTTCAACGTAAACCTCCGTACATTGACCGACTCATACACCGGGGGCCCGATCAAGTTTACGAGACACGTAAAACGAATTATGTTGCATACAGATAAGCGCGCGTACAAAATAAGAATTGCTAATCAAATGTAGTCGCGGTGCACGAAGGAGTTAATGAATTTCGCTCGACAGAAAATAGACACGTGGCAATTGTATCTTAAAAGATAATCATTATCACCCAAGAGGAATTACTATTGTTGTTAGCCGAACTTCTTATTGGTTGCCTAGACATTTTTTCCTAGATATATATGTATATATTCATATTTTTTCCTAGATATATAAATATAAATATATTAATTTCTATTCGCAAAAAGAAATAGAGGATGAACAGGTTCTCACTCGATTATTGCTAAGTAATTTCCGTGCACAATTGTAAATTTTTTTCAGTTTACTTTGTCATCGATGTTCGGAAAGAGGACAGGACTGTATAATTATCGCCACATTAATGCCTCACGGGTATTATTAGCGTACTCTTGCGTACTTTGTAGGTAAATATTTTAAAAGTGGGTATAAATAATTACCCACTGTGCAGACGCATAGATAAGCGGGTTCAAGTAGGTGGCTTAACAATACCGCGGTACAGCGAGTAAAAATGTTTTAAAGTTACTTTTACCGCGGTAATTACTGTCAGAGTCGATAAAAGAATATTTATTTCAATCTAAAAGTTCGAATTATCCGATTGGCTGATGATATTATTTTAACATTTTCGAAAATTGCTGTCAAATATATTTATATACTTTATACATTATATTCGCCGTATTAATGCACCACGATTTTAATTTCACGATAAGTTTCACAGGCAATATGATTTATTATATAAAACTTTCTATAATCGCTGAAATATTATAAAGTTCAACAAAATTACAATTAAAACAGTAATATTTTGATCAAATTTATTATTTAATTTAGAACGTCGTTAATTAATTTTTTCCGTTGCTTTAGTTCTTTCTAAAGTTTACTTTTCTTTTAGACGATTAACAGAAAAATAATTAATGCGAAATTAAAAGTATCAAACGTAATTTAAGATATTTGAAGCGTTTGCGCGTTCGCGATTTCCCTCGAAACTGCACACGCTGACTTTTCTATTTAACGATAGAAATATCTCGGGGGATGAGATGGCATGTGCATAGCCCAACCGGGGGTTTATCGCCGCCATATTACAATCCGGTCTGGTCGATTAAACGCTATAAATGGCCATGACAGAAGGTGTAATAGAATTGGGGTAACTCCGAGCCAATGGCGCTCCGCGATTAGGGTGGTTGTTCGTGCTCGATTGGCTTTCACGAGCGAGGGTTGATGTTCCCCGGCGGGTAAAGCTACGTCTTTATATCCTCCCATCAGTTCCCGTTATCCCATTACAGAAACGACCCACCCTCGCGTTTAAAATTTCATCGTTGTAGAAACGTTACAGTCCCGCGCTCACAAATTCTCCATTCAAATTAGTGATTGCAGTATAATTGCATAAAATTACGAAACTTTTTATCGTCGACTACGTCTGAAACCAGCCGTTTAATATTTCGAACGTTAAGACATATTTACGAGAATCTCTTTCTTAGTACTGTTCGATACAAATTTCTTTCTTCGCCAGAATGAAGACTTATTTTTTTTATCATTGTTTTACTTATTATTATTATATTTAATTTAATCAAAAAGCGACATTTTCGAAACTTAATAAAATGTTTGTTCTCTTAATGTATAATTGCAAGAAAAATGATTAAGAGAATGATTTATTAAATAAGAAATATGATTAAGAAAGATTTTTGATGATTTGTTATTTGATATATAATGTACTTGATAAATTTTCTAACTTGTAATTAAGAATATCAAGCATAAAAATTTAATCCTATTATAAATAATAAATAAAAATAAGCATTTTGTGCTGTTAGAATTATTCACTAAACGCTGCACGATTGACGGCATCGTTAAAGATATAATCATCGGACATGGTTTATAAGTACGCGACAAGCCGCAATCTATGGCGCACGAATTAAATTTGCGAGTCGATTAACAAGACTAATAATCGAGGCTTGTAATCTTACAAAGTCATCGTACTACTTCTCGTAATTAACGTGTAATTTAATGTAAATGTTTTATATGAAAATGAATTTATGTAATACATATCATAATTTCTTTCATGCGCTTTTAAAATAAACGGACGAATTATGTTAAGTAATTTTTATATTGTCAAAAGATCAATGTGCGTTTATTCAAATATAGATATATTTCAGATACAGGCATTCAAATATATTGTATTTCCAGAAGAATTTCATTTCTTACCGAATAAATAATTAAATCGTTTTATCACTCGCTACTTACCCATTTCAAATTATGGATTCATTTCAATAATTATATCTTTTACAAAAGATGTATGATAAATATTATAATAATCCGAATTTTTCACAGAGAATGAAATAGATTGCATAAAAATTTGTATTGCGTACAAATGTGTTACGTTTATCGCAAAAAATTACTTAGTTTCTTTATTGTTGTGGAAGATACATTGAGCTCGTGATTATTCAGATGTCCTTCGACGGTTCTTAAAACTAGACAAATCCAAGAAATATCCCAAGTCCTAGACCCACGTTCTCTAATTGTAAGACGAACGTCTCCTCGGAGGAACTGTCAAAAATTTCAACGTCAACTTCCACACGGGTTCTCGCAACGTCGCGCGCGGCTAATTGCAAAAAACAAAGAGAGCCCTGCCAATAATACACGCCGGGCGGGCTGTAAATAATGCCGAAGCGAGTTTTACACGTGCGTATACAGTGCCGCGTTGATCGCTGATTGGTCGGTCCGCTAATTGTGTTTTATTAGCGTTCGCCCCTCACCCCTCCGCTCTTTCTCTCAGCCCTCTCCCGCTCGAGCGGCGAACATCTGCGGTCTTAGCTAACTAACCTACCGCCCATGTACTAACTGCGAGCGACATTGTTATTAAGGGTTTCTACGGCGCATCTGAAACCCACACACGCGCATTCGCGTGGGTCCGCATGCGCGACACGAGATTATCGTGCCTTCGATCCTCGTTAGGAGCTATTAAGGTACTGCGAGAAAACCCGCGAGAACCTGCGCTTTCGTCGACAGGAAGAGGAAAAAATTGCGACTGCGTGATTGCCATTTCTTGAAATCAGATTCTATTTCATAAATAATTGGAATTTTGATTTTGTAAAAATGATACGAAGATTAAATAACAGAAAAGGTGTTTAAAAGGCATATTAACTCTCGTATTGTACTTTTTCGTATAGATTGTCTCAATATTGAGAAAAAAAGTGTATCAATATGAATATGAGATTAGAATATCATATACATATGGTAAACAATAAATGTAACAAGAGTCGACAAATCAAGCCAAGCAATTACATTAACATTAACATTTGTAATGATTATGGAAATAAAAGAATATATAAAAAAAACCGATGTGAAATCGCGATGTAAAATTAATGTATCAACGGAATACGAAATAATGCTGGCACACATGTATACACACACTTTATTATTATTATTATTAACATAGAGATTAACATGTCTCTGTTTGATTTGTTGTAAGAATAGCAACATTTTAGAAAAAAAGATGTTTGCTCGAGGCTCACGGCGTCTCGAATCCATTAATTAATCGCACCAAGCCGTTCGCGAGTCGAGCAAACGGCGGCGCCGGCGTTCGCGCGCGATGCGATCTCAAGGTTGAAACTCGAAACCGTATCGAGGATCGAACGCGGGCGGGCATTTCTTTACTTTCTTGGCGGCGGCGGGGGTTGGGCCCGGGCGGCAGGTAGGGCAGAGAGGCGAGCAGGGGCGAGTCTTATTACGACGAGGAGAGCCGGGCATGCTGGCGCAATCAAATAAATTAGTCGGAATTACGCGAGCCGCGGAGCCAGCCGGTGGTGGTGCAGGCGCGTTCACCACCGGCTCGTCCTCGCCACCAATTAGCGGCGGAGCTTTATCCCGCGCCGGGTCTTCCACACGCAGACACACACACACACACACACATACACACACATACACACGTATACGTGTGTACATATTTCACGTGGGCACGGTGTATTCCGAGAAATTCGCGGCTGCTCCTCTCTCGCGGGCGCCGCCGCGCCGTGATACCACGAGTCTCGATCTCTCTCCTCTCGAGCATCGCGCAACCCTCTGTCGAACGCGCGAGACCCGAGAGAGGTGATTTGCGAAGTATCGCTAGAATTTATTGGACTGACGGATAAACGAAGAGCGACGCTGAGAATTTTAATGTACGATCGCGTGGCGATCGTTTGTATCGCTTATTTATTAAATGGCGGCTCGTAAGACCAATTATCGGGGATACAGGCTGCGTGGGGAGTCGCGGACGTCCCGCGCAAACTTCCAGTCTGCGATCACCGACGAGCTCGGAATTTACACCACCGTGGCGTAAATCTGACAAAGTATTTTGCAGAAACTTTTAATCGTTGATTAAGTATTTAGCATTTTGTATAGAATGTATAGTAATAAAGTAATAATTTGAATAAGCATGTAATTGGATACATATTGAGCAAGAAACACTTTCACTGATGCAAAATTTCCACATTGGATTGTGTAATTTTCACGAGTTTTCTATATCACTAATATATAAATATATAAATATTGCAACACCATACCATATTAATATTTTACTTCAAATAATACATTTATAAGAATTAATAAAAATACATTACAATCTTTTTACAATAAAATAATGTCGAATTTTTTCCACGATCTTTCCTGATACTCATTTAATGTAGAATTTATTCTATTGTATAGCGTATTATTTAACAATATTCAGTCTTGCGCGAATGCTTTCTCCCGGCACCTTTCGAGGAAGATATTTGTCAATCGCTGCGCAACTGACCGCGGAAAGTGGATTAACGCGCGCGCGCTCGCCATTTTGACTCCGCTCTCTAAACTGCTCCCTGCATAATGTGCGCGCGGGAGAGTGTCGTAATCCGCTAACGAGACCACGGTCCTCGTGGGAGTTGGCGACGTTGGCGAGGGCCAACAACCGCCGCGACCGCCGGGAATGAGAGAGAGAAAGAGGGGTAGTAACAACAGGCAACACAGTATCGTACAACGGCAACGCGACGCAAAACGGTTACCGCGTATTCTTGCGTGACGCGTTATTAGCCGATTGGCTCATTAATCGCTCCGTCGGTCCGAAACAGCCGAAGCCTCAAAGCCTCCTCTTTCCCCTCCTCCCGCCCATCTATCCGCTCGCATAGGAAGTAATTGCTAATCGCTAATTGCGAGCGCAAACACTCCATCCAATTAACCCCTCCCACGAGCGCGGCCGTAGCTGGAGCGGTGCAGCCACCCCCTCGGTACTAACTTACTTCAAACTCGAGCAACTTATATCCTACCCGTAATAGATTACGCTTTTTATGCGGTTCGCATGAGTTAAAGACAACTGGGCCCCGCTCTTGGTGCACGACGATCGCCTAATTACCAATTTAATTGCTCAAACGTGAGCCGCGGATCAAAGTGATGATATTTCACAGACGAAGCGATTTACTTGTACGTGTTATTGCTTTATTGTCGCTATAGCAGATTTCCTCTATGTAACGTCATTCGATTTTTGCAAAAGTTTTGAATTTTCGTTGCAATAAAACGAAAAAAAGCGCAAGTGAAAGCGCATTCAAAAGCTTCCTATACTCAAAAAGTAAATAAAAAGGCTATAAAGAAATAAGCACAAACAAATACTTATCTCTTTGATAATTTTCAAATTATTTATTAGTTACAAAATATATTTACCTATGTTTTTTTACATGATAACTAAAATCAATTCATAAAAATTTGTTGACACTTTGAAAACGTTTGAAGACTTTTCTAGATATTATTGTATTTTTATTACACTGTATATTAATTGGCATTGCAAAGTTATTATGCATAATAAAAATTTCTTTCTAACTTTTGATTAAATCAACTAAAATATTTCAAGGCAGTTACAATTCTGCACAAGCTATTTTATTTATAATAATTCTTATCACCAAATCGTAACGACAAGAAATAAAAGACCATGATTCTTTATGTTGAGAAGTTTTTATATAAAAAACACGGCTATCTGTGTGTGTGTCTGTATAAAAGTGTATGTTTATATAAGATTATAAAAAAATAATATTTACAGATATGAAAATATAGAGATATGTACATAGTGATATTTTATTTTATAATTCATAATACGTAGCTCCAGTGGACACGAAAGAGTTAAAAATCTCCTCGTCGAGAGAATTATATTTATACGTATATTTAATAAGTATATTTAATATTTAATAATTATTTTCTTACTCACGTAGGCATTGTATGCTCTAAAATTTTTTGTAGCTTCCTCGATTCATTCTGCATAGATACAGTTGTCGAAAGGTATCTTATACACGCGCAGTTAATTAAGGTAGGAAAATTACTCAGGAATTCCCTCGCCTCCCTGCTAACCAGATATTTTCCACCGGCGCGCGTTCCCCTTGGTTAATTGTCCCGAGATGGGGTAAAACACAGATCGGTCACGGGTGATCTCCGCAGGTATCACCTGTTAACTCGCCGCCGGTCCTAATCGTTATGAAGGCGCCAGCGTCATATGCTGCGCGGTGAAAAGAACGGCTCATTTCCTCGCCCCTTCACCCCCTTCTTCTTCCTCTTTATTCCCGCGTTTCCTTTCCTCGTCGCAACCTAATGAAATTTCGTCTCGGACAAAAATGCGAACCGGCTCGCGCGAGGCGAATAGAAAGATGGAAAAGGGAAAGACGAAAGGGAGTACGCGAGGGTGGGAGAGACCCCTTTCGATCAATTAAGGCTAATAAATGGCGTCGGCGGTGGGGTTGTTGATGGCGAACGGCCATAAGCCCGGGGGCGGGAGGAGGAGAGAGGAAAGGAATGAAAAGGGGAGCGGAAAGGAGAGGAAAGCGTTGCCATGAGCGAGCCGACCGGGGCTCTGTGGGTTTATGCTATTAAAAATGTAAATATCTGCCGGCGGCTCGTTATCGGATGTAAATATGGCGGCGGGCGCGTCCGGGGCCCGGTGCTGGGACCAGATGGGGCGGAGTGGGCCTCGCAGCTCCTTTGTTTCGTTATTTATTGGAATGCATGGCCGCGCGCGCCGCACCGAAACCCACGCTCCCCATCGAAGGGGAGCGCAACGACGAGGATCATCTCCGCATTCAGCTTCATCCGCATCCGCTCTTGTCTCGTCTCGAAACTGGCCCTCCCGCACGTTCGAGACATTTTAATCTCAAACGCAATCAAATTGCAAGGAATCATGGAAATCGAATTTGCGTTCCCGCTGTGTGTTTCGCTACACATGCATTTTATATCACAGACGAACTCTTTAAATTAATTAAGTAATATATAATGCTAACAATTTACCTAAATACAGACATCGAGTAAAATAATGTATTATAACTAAAAATTATAACTAAAAAACTAATTAAAAAAAAATAAGCAAGATTTCAAATTTTATTTTAAACTCTGAAAGAAATTACTTTTGTTTGGCTTAATGAAAAAAAGTAATTAATACTTTAAGAACTTTATATCTCTTTTATTTTTATTAGATATTAATTCTCCTGATTAAAATTTTTTAAATAAAATTAAATGATGTACGTAATATATCTGAATTAGAATTATATGCAAAGTGCACTCTCTGCTCTAATTAATATGTTATCGAGATCTATATGCAAACTGTTGAATCCCAAACGAATAAATACCGCAATAGAATGTCCCGTAAAATTGAACAATGGTAAACGAACCGGCAAGTTTTATCGACTCAATCGAAAATTTAAAGCGGACTCGCTGACAGCTCGAACTGAAAAAAACGCGACGAACTCGCGAGCTTGTGAAGGCGAGAACTCCGTCAGTTGATTCGAATGTGCGCGCCAGTCTTCCTACTCCTCTCGCTTTTTCAGGGCCCCGAAGCTTTGATATATGACTCAATAAAACCAGACCCAAGGCGGGCCCGGAGTAAATATCAAACGTAAAATGTTCGCCTCGTTAACTTGTTCCGCAGAATCGGGACGCTATGATAGGGTAGGAGGGACGTAGAGACACGCGCATCCGGACGAAGTGCCAATTAGGAATTCTGCTAATTGATGTAGAGCAAATGGATGCAATAGAAGAATGAAGAAGGCTGGATGTAGTTGTCTGTCTAGATTGTAAAGAAAAAAAACAAACTCGTTAAACATACCATTCTCTATCCAATCTTATTCATTGTCAGATAAATCGCCGGATGTTTCCATCTTCAAAAGTTCATTAAATTTTATTTATATGCAAAAGGTAAAAGAATTTTGTTTTATTCTAATACATTCTCAAAATGTTATTAACTTTACTGTTTTAAAAATTATACAATAATTAATAATTGTTATAATGTTAAAATAAAAAAAATACCTATCGTAATAAATAAAGTAATAAAACTTTTATAATTACACGTATAATATTTAGCCTATTGTCAGCCTGCAATTATACACGATTCGTTAACGAACAGAAGGAGAACTGGAGATTTCTCATTTAAAATATCATTAAAGCACCTCAATGACGCGTCATTACGAATAACAGTAATATTACTATCAGATCTAACTATACCAAGGGATTACTTAGATTATCGGCAGGTGCGTGTCTTAATGATCGGCGAAATTACAGCCGAAATTACCTCCCGTCCTGAGAAAACACGAGGATACACATAATGAAGAAGCCGGCGTAACACGAGCGGTATCGTCGAGATAGATTGTAAAGATATCCACTACGGTGTCGTTTCCAAATTTCGACATTGTTTAGAGGTGACACGATACGCATGCGAAGAGCGGAAATTCTAAACCGCGGAAATGGCAGGCGTGAAACTGCTATTTCGACGTACAAATTACCGCTGTCCCATTTACGATCGCGTGAGGTACGTGCGATTTAAGAATACGTAATAAAACGTAAAAGATTAATTTTCACGCCCTAATGAACGATAGAATAAATAGAAGAGAAGGTGTATTAAACAAATTCAAACAAAACACACTGCCACTTATTGTTCGTAATCCAGGCAGAAGGAGACATCGGATGTATCTATTTATGAATTTGTAACTTTTATATCGACGGTTTTATGGCGGATCTTCTCTCGTTTCTTCTTGCATCGCGTCGATCCGCTTCGATGGGCCCGACAGGCCGTTCTTTCTTTTCCACCGCTTGTAAATCGGTCGATCCGGCAGATCGTTTCAATTGCACTTGATCGCTTCTTCTCTTCGCCGAACCCACCCTTTTTATTTTTCCTCACGATCGTTTCGCCTGTTCGACGGGTGTTTGTTTTCGTGTCCCGCCGGCTTTATTTTACTCATTCGAAAGGAGAAGATATTTACGACCGCACGAGTTCGCCAGGCACGATCGTAATTCGCCAAGAACGATCGTGTTGGATTGTAATATCCGCAGATTAAAAAAGAATTCTCAGTATGATTATTAAGTAAAAAATAATAATGAAGCTATCTATCAAAATTAATATCTTGTCTAACAACGAGAAGAAAGTATTTCATTTTAAACATGAATTATATCAGACACTTAAGAATTAAAAAAATAACTTTTATCTTCTATTAAACGATTAAATTTACAAACCAAATGTCACACATTACAATTAGAAAAGGACACAGAAACAATATTAGATTGTATTCATTTGGGTGGAAACTATCTTTTTTATTTTTAATTTTTAATTAAAAACAACAAATTAAAACATAAGGATTAATAGTTATGGGAACAGAATTTTATATTGTCAAATCGGTTATGTATGTAATGCATTGTTCTTTTAATTCTGTGTATATTAACTCTCTCACTTTTGCATACGCCACGACGATTAGCCGGAACGATTTTCTCCCCTATTGCATCGATTAAAAGTTTCAATCTCTCGCAACCTGTCTGTCCTCTAATCATCCACAACGAACGCAGGTGTTACGTCGGCGGTAGGCAGCGCACCGCGACGATTCGTTTTATCGGATCGCCATCGGCCTCATCGGCTCGACTGCGCGGCGATCTGTGTCCTCGGAGGCGACACTGAAACTTTTCTTTGTCGCCGTTGTCGTCGTCTTTCGTTACCGTCGCGGTACCATCATTAGTTCCGCGTCAGGAACGGAGAGCGAGGAGCGAGGAGCTACGGTGAGGCCAGAAACGATGACGAAGAACGGCGAACTCGAGTAAAATTGGCAAATCGTGCTTGCAATAACGTTTTCGTGAAGCAGAAATCGGCGTAATCTCTGCAACACTAACTATTATCCTGTAAACCTCGACGAAACTTTAAACAAAGAAGTAATTCGCACGAGCTGATTTTCCAAACACTGAATAAATTCTTCGTTTGATTCACGTAAACAGTTTCTTTATCGGAAATTTGTGATAACAACATCGTATGGTATCGAGATGATAATGGAGGTCGCGGAATTTGTTACTGACATTTACGTGATAAGACGTTTATTATCCTTACGGTGAACCAAATGCATTTGATCGTGCAATAAATATATATCGCACAATAGTACTATAATCGTATAATTAATTCAAATCAAATGGTGTCGCGGGCTATCGCGGTATCGAGTCAAGTTGCAGAAGTGCATTACGTAAGGATAATTCAATCTCCCTCGCGTCGTGAATCAGAGGGGCAAAAGGGGCAGCAGGCCGTGCAGGTACAGGACCCGGGTGATTGGGGACGATCATGACGATTCCGAGAATCCATTAGGAAACACGAGTTTAACACGCTCGTGGAGTTAGGGCCTAAGGTCGCAAGTCCCCAAGAAAGGAGAGAAAGAGGAAAAAGGGAGAGAAAGAGAGGATGCCGGGAATACCAATCATTCGTCGGTGGCAGGACAAGGATTCCCGGCGACGGTGGCCTCCGGGCTGAGTGTTTTCCGTAAATTTGGTTAAGATAGAGAGGCCTACCACGAAGTCACCCTGCTACTTTCGTTCCCGATAACAGCCCCCGTTCCTGATAGAAGGTCAGAGATGCTCATGTGTGTTTACAGTTTATGTTATATGTATCTGTGTGCATTCACATACAGCGAGTTGTTAGTCTAAATAGCAGTGTGTCATATTTCTTTCATCTTAGAAAACAAAACATTCGCGAGAGTATTTATTATAGAATCCTATTTGCTTTTATTTTTACCATCCTGTTAAGATTAAAAAAAATTGTTTATTTTATTTATATCGTATTGAAATCAGTAATACTAAAAAATTGATATAAGCCACAAACACAATTTCTTCAATTATAAACGTTTCACGATGTTTAAAATAAAAAAATTACACATTGCAAAAAAAAAAAGAAAATTGAATTAATTTTTCAAAAATTTATATTAAAATACAAAATTAAAATATTACCCCGTATCAATATGATATAAATATTTCAAGTGAAATTTTTAATAAAAAGTTTTTTTTTTCAAAATGATATAATATTAAATTTCTATCTCAAAGATTTCTTTATATTCTTACTTATGGACAAGAAAAAATAAAAATTTGTAAAACGGTGTACACTCGTGTATGAAATCTCAAATAAAATATTTTAGAAATTTTCTTTTGATAAACTTTCTCGCAAGTCATCTGAACTGAATAAAGCGACTTCGTATTTGGACGTCACAGTTATCACACATACGGAAATTTGTCGTTTCGAAGCATTATAAGATATTTTGATTATTTATGTGTAATTAATGCTAAAATAATCCAGAACCAATAGTTTTTAGTCGAAGAGGTTGCTTATCTCTTTACTGCTATTTAAATCAAATATATTTAAACAACAGAGAAATAAATCCTTTATCGAAGACAAGTTGCTTTGAATGATTCCATATGCATACGGAATATGTTATGTACATAACTATATAGCCTAGACATCAGAATGTTATGTTTGATGTTTTAGTAAGTTTAGCAAATGCTATGTTTTAACATTTTTGCGTATTACGTATAAGTAATTTAATAAAAATAAAACACTCATTTAGATTAGAACAGCCTGATGTTTCTAATAGATCTTTTTTTTTTTACTATTTCAAAATGCACACGCGTAAAAATAATTGCATTGTTACGATCAAAAAGAATATTACAAAAAAAAACAAAAATTATCATTAAATATGATATTAATAGTATAGTAATACTATATAGTAGTGCGAACGTAAGTAATCGCTTCTTTCCATCTGATGTGACAACTTTAGTTAGTTAACTTTCTAATCTTGCGTTCTAATCTAAATATTGTAGTATTGACTGTAAATTGTATTCATGAAATAATATCATACTACCGTGCTCTTATCTAATTTTTTTCACTTTACGGGTATTACATTTTGCATGAACGATTTAGCACTAATTGTGAGAATAAAAATCAGTTATCTATCATATGTAAAATATAACTGACTGCACAACATTTATATAAGATGTATTAAAGTCGTATCTATAGAATGTATATAATTTTCATATCGGCTGGCGTGCCAGTAGCATTTGAATTATTACTTCTAGATAGTTATTTTATACGCTATGTGTATTTAGAAGTCTAACCATTATATTAGTATTATAATTACTTATGATTATGCATTTGAAGTGAATATCATTTTTACTTAAATATAGATCGCACGGTCTCACTTAATGAATTGACGCTAACGATGCGTCAAACACGCACTGCGCACATTTTTTTTGACTCCTTCAATTTATTCTTCCTAGCCAGTAATAACAAAACTTTTTATTATTATTAGTAATCAGTCTATCCTTGTATGTATATATATCATGTACTTTTTTTATATATAATGCTCTAATACAGTAAACACTTCTCAAATACGAAATGTTAATCAGATGACTTGGTATATTCGTATGAAACGAATGAGACCAGGCAAAACCATTAGAGTTCGTACCTGATCGGGTAAGAGCAGGCACCCTCTCCGTCTTGTTTTTTCATCTTGAGCTCGACTATCTGCCACAGGTGCACGCACTAGCAATGAAGAGGTACTTACGATTAGACCGTTGGAAACGGTCCATTTAGGATAGTACAAGTTAACAGTACTCATGAATCGACAATAACAGTTTCTTTTAGTCGAGAATTTTTTCTTCAAACTATTTGTGCTTAAATGCATTGTGCAGATAGCACAATAAGAAATGCTTTGTGCTCAGAAAACTTGTTTTCACCTTTTGTTTCCATATCTATAGATACAAAATTATATAGATACAAAAGTTCCTTCAAAATTATAAATACTTAGTAGTTTATCAGATATCTTACGGATTACGGATTAGTTTCGAAGTTAAGGCGTAAATGGAAAATTATTGAAATGCTAACGATAAGCAAAAAAAAAGGTCAGAAGAAATAGTCTTCCGAACTTAAAGAAAACAGAAAAAGTGAGAAACTAAAAGTCGTAGAATCTATTAACGCACGCGAAAAATTCGCCACTTCTAATTGCCTCGGAACTCAAGCGTTAATTTTAACGCTAAAAAATTCCTGCTGAATGTTAAGTCATCTAAAAAAAGCATAATATACTACTTCTTTCATTGCAATGGAAAATTACTTACATGCGGCGTGTGTGATAATATCCACTGTTAGAACCCGGTCGAGTAAAGAATGGAATAATCCTAACGTGGCGTAATATTTTTTACGAAGAAATGAAAACAAATGTATTCCTATTTTGTTAACAAAATGTACATATTATATTGCATTGGAACGTTTGCCTTACCGATACATAATCTTACATTTAAGCGAGACATTTAAAACGAACTGCAGCGCTAAATTAGACTTAAAACCTAAATCTTAAAGCTTAGATGTAAAGCTTTTAATAATAAATAATTTATTACTATAAAACTGGTTTCTTTTTCGCAAGAAAAATTTATAAAATAAAATAAATCACGTAATAGCGTTTCTCAAGGAAATCAAGTAAAAAATAATGTAGAAGCAGTAAAATTATTATCTCCCCATATTGCTCGTTAACGATCCCCATTAATAATTCTGTTCGTTTTATTAACAAAGCGACTTGACGTACTGATTGGGTAAATTAGAACGCATTCTAGAACAATACGCGAATTTTCCTTCACCGATGTAGGTAAAAACAATTAAGACAATGGCCGACCACCAACGTAACATCCACGCGTGAGGAATCGACAAAGCAATATTTCACGTGAACTTAAAACAACGCGAGCGGAGGCGATTGCCGATAGCAATTACTACGAGCGAACAGACGCGATTAATCACTTCACGTTAATCATACAACTTAGCACGGCGTGTTTTCGAGTTTCAATTCGACGATATAAGCCGAGCGAGCCGTGAATTCCAACACTGCCATATTAGAAACAGTCCGCCCTCATTTAATTCTCAGCAGATATTGTGCTCTCCATTTTATATCAGAATTGCAATCTGCATTGAAAACACTTTAATAAGTAATGAGAATAGGAGATATTTTATTATATATGTTTTAAGTCACAAAACGTAAACAAACCGAAGAACACAATTATTTCAGGTGCAAAAAATGTATAAGTGTTACATCTGCAATATTAACGGATTTTGTATAAAATTAATACACTGACTGCTCGGCAAGTTCTATACGTCTGTAGGTTACGAAGATTTTTAATTTAAAATTTTAATTATTATAAACATAATAAAATATTAACACGATTAATTACGGAAAAATTAATTATATTCTAATGAATAGTTATTAAATTACACATTTTTTACTTTACGTTGCTATCTAGTTATTATTTATTATTATTAGTAAAACTATTATTAGTAAAAATTTTATATTAAATAGTATTTATTTTTTACAAGCAATTAAAAAATTTTGGTAACATCAGTGATTAGGTATATTATCAACCATTGAAAAATGAAAGGCGTCGAATGGCCATCATGGCAATCGATGTGTTAACGAATACTATAGGTATAAGAAATATCTGCAACAAGATATTGCAATTTCTAATAATGTTCGCGCAGTAATTGAGATTAATGCTTTATATATGGATTATATGAAATTAGAATAAATAAAATTATCCTGATATCAAATCTGATTTATTGTTTCTACGCTTTATATCTACAAATTAATATTTTTTGCCCATTAACGAATAATAACAAAAGATGAAAGATAACTCGCTCGCACTTCCATTTGCTTTGACAAAAAAAGCGGGTGATCTTGATTTATCCTCATTTCGGGGGACGCATAATCGCACTTGATGAGTGCCATACCGCGAGACTCCCGTGTTAAGATTCTTAATGACGATATCGACCAATATGGTTATGTCCTGCCAGGTCACCGAACTCGGCCTTAATGGATTCCCCGAACTCGGCTCGCATGATTAATTTCGCATCGACGCGGCGCGACGACGAAACGGAGAAACAAACGCCGCGGCAGCTCGTCCGATTTGGATTTCCGAGGCACTCATCGGATACACTTATCGTAACGTCTCGGCGCGGCGTCGCCTTGTTAATAACGAATATCTCTCCAATATCCCTCGCGACCCCGATGGCCGACTAATCGTTTCTTATCTCGGTGCTCTGGCCGATCTCGACGACTCTCGCGATTCTTCCACGAATCCCTCGTAGAGGATGCCCCACACTCTCGCAGAATTTAAAAAGTAAACTTCTCCCTTGGACAAAAAATTCTTTTAAAACTGTAGTAGCAATTTAAATTTAAACTTAGTAATATTTATGAGAGTTAGTAATATTTTTAAGCTATTTTTATGTGCAGATATTTCTTATTAAAATGTGCGGTTTGCAAAAGATTATTTTAATTAAAGCATTAAGTGTTTTGAGTCTTTCCTTGATATTCCACATGGATAGTGCAGTAATCTCAAGCGCCAAATAAAACAGAGTTCGATAAGCCAATATATCTAATATTCTTTACGATGATAAAAATATACTTATCGATCGACTTTTATAGACATCGATAACTACCGATTACAATAAATTTCCTCCCCGCAGAGTGAATTTCCTGTAAGAATGGCAAATGAGGATGAAGTAGCATGCCGTAGAAGACGGTAAAGTATCGGGATAGAAAAGCGTGAATTAGCAACCAGAGAGAGAGGGGGGGGGGGGAGGGAGAGAGAAAGAGAGAGAGCGCAAACGATGAAAGAGGGGGCGGACATGTATCGCGTGCGGGATAATCAACGCGGGGTAACATTAATTATCGTTATCGGGGTCCTCAGTCTGAAGCGTCGTGTAACGAGAAGCGAGCGGTGCGCGGCGTGTGCGCTGCGTATAGAGCACCGGCTACGCGAGTTACGCACGCAGGGGGGTTCAAAGAGGCCGACCGCGGCGGCTCCGCCCGCGCGATGTATGCGTGCATGCGCGCGTGCGATGCGTGCATCCGTGCCCGTGCCCGTGTCCGCCGCGGCGCATAGTGCCCGCGTGCACGTGAGATGCAGCGTGCGATACGCGCCGCTGCTTACGAATCTATTTGCCGCGGCGGATAGCACGCGGCGCGCGTACGGCGCGTCACGAACGGGCGCGAGTGTCGATTACCGGCGTAAGAGAGACGGCGCGTTGACAGCCGGATTTCAAATCGTAACATTATTTTGTAATTTTTTTAATGTAAAATGTTGCGTCTCTCAGTTAACGGAATGCTGGAATCTTATAAGAGCATGGGAGATTTGTGAGCGTAGAGTATACCTTGCTTATTAAGTGTATTTAGAAAATTATTAAGTAAAAGTATTTCCAATGGACGAAAAATCATTTGTGAAAATATAATTATTTAAAAGGAAGAATATTTTCTTTTAAAGGGATGATATCTGATAATTGTTTTGAAAGAACTAATATATCTGAGATTGAGAAATTAACAGAAGAACAATGTCAATCAATCAAATTTCGCGGACGGTATTGGATCTTGGAGACTAATGAGAAACATCGTTTTAATAATCGAACCGTGACTGATACGTCGAGTACCAATCTCATTTTTAATAATATATGCAGGAATGTTTGATTCTTCTTGGAAACGCGTCAATAACGATAGCATTAAAAAGTAACGAACCGTTCTATCAATTGATCAATCTGTAACGTGATTGACAGCGTGTAATTATCAGGTCGACTTAGCAAAGCAATTAAAAGTCAATCTAAATTGTCTTTCATTTGCATCGTCATTGCCTGGTGACTGTGACACCAGCGTTCGGCGTTCGCCTCATCATTTGGCAATTGGTTCCAGGTGTGACAGGAGTTCTTTAGTCAGTTGCTATTTGTCGCGGTTGAAATTTCTGCCATCGTATCTTAGCACAGTAAAACAAAATCATTTTACGGTATCGTAACGTAATAAAATAAAGAGGAGAATAGCATAATTCAGGTCTTATATATTAAAATATAATTAATTTTATATGTGTATTGAAACGATGAACGAAGAAACGATTTTTCTTGATTATTTACCGTGCCGTGCAGTTAAGATAAGACATGATTTTTTAAAAGAAATTAGTAAGAGTGAAAACACGCTCTTTTATTTCTTGCTCAATAACGTTTTGTCTCGCAAGAGGCTATCGGAGGCAACCGGAGTCATTTGTTTCGAACGATAAAACTACGGTCAGTCCGTCGCGTCGGTCCGTCGTCACGACGACCAGATTCAGTTGGCCCGTCCATCGTGGGTCGCGTTACGACGCGATGACCACTTAAATGCCCAAATGGACTCGACTTTATGCACGGAGATAATTTCATAATGATTTACCGGCCGTTCCCTCGAAACGCTCGCACTCCAATGGGCGCGTTGCTTTCTTTCGTCGCGACGCGATAAAAATGCACCTTGGTGCACCGTGTGTCACGGTGACGAGCCACTAATTAGTCCGTCAGGGAATGCTAAACTGCTAACTGTCATACCCGTTTTACATTACATTGTCAGAAAGATGCAATGAACGACAATGACATTGTTACTTTCACGTAGAGAAACAGCTTCATGAATTCCGTGTTTGTAAAATATGAAAACTTTAAAAAACATAGACTTGATAAATAAAAAAAAATACATACCATGTAGTGATACATGATATAACTAATATAATTTTAAAAAATGTATATATCACGTAATTAATTTTTTAAATATATATATATGTTAATGAAAACTTCTGTAGCTATTCTAATACTGTATGTTCAAGCAAGACATAAATTATTTTTAAATTAATTAATTAATTTTATTGATTAAATGTCTTCAATGTTGAAATGAGATATCATGCAATTTTCTTTTCAATTTTATACACACACACACACACACACACACACACACACACACACTATTAATTTTTATTGTTTCTATTTCTAAAAATCGTCACAAAAATTGCATTATTTTGGCAAGTTTACGATCAATATTCTATATAATTATACAGTCGATTAATCAAATATTTGTAAAATTCTCATTTTTATCGCGAGACTGAATTGGGAATGCGAGTTTGACATACCTTTGATATTGGTACAACACAGAGAGTACTGGTTTTTCTTCTTGTTGGTAGGATAATTAACATGCTTTGTGTACTACTATACATGCTACTTATTTCATGAGCAAGAAATATAAACGTCATCCCTGCGATCAATAAAAGTAAAAGAAATGTACATACACTGAAATAGTTGTCCTTGATTTTCTACACTTCAATAAAACTTTCTTATTTAGACGTAATTTCCATGTTTTCATTTAAAAAAAAATATCAGTATAATTTTCAAATTTTTGAGAGAATACAATTTTCCTACGAAAAATAGTTTATAATTAAACTTTTGTCCTTACTCATGTGGTAATATCTCATTTCCACGTGCGTTTTTGGCAATTACGATGATAAGAACTATGGTAACATTCATGATATAATGTATACACGAGATCAATAGACGCTAATGATAGACGTTTGGTTGAAGAAATCAAGGTATCTTCTTATTAATTTAAATCAAATGGATTCGCCTTTCAAGAACGACATATACTCTCTTTTACAACGTAAATCGTGACGATTTCGAAACTCGCGCTTGTGAGCGTCGAAATAAGATACACTGACGTGTCTCGTTAGACGTCGTTTGTCCATTATCAATTCCCCTCGCATTAGCATAAAACTCCAACGAAGTGACCGTATAGCGCGGTGAAAGACGGGAAAAGAATTTACTCGCGGTTCGGCCATAACAAATTATTCGCGAGATTAAGATAACGCGTTTTCTTGCCATTTGTCGTCCTGCCTATCTCTAGCAAAGAGATTCGCAAATAAATAGTGCCATTTGTAAAAAAAATCCAATTTCGGCTTTCGCAACCGGTGTGACCGTTAGTCAACGCGCGTTATCGCACCGTCGTCACGTTATACCAAGGTTATGAAACTGTACTGCCTTTATTAAAAGAATGTAAAAAAGAATAACGGCCGCTCGTCATCGTGTCTAATTGTCTGCGGTAATGACTAGGTGCAGCGACCGGCGTGCTGCACTAAAACCTATCCGTCCGTTAAATGGAACTGCGTAAAACGGCAACGGAACGGGATGAAGAGTTATTTCTAGTCGATGGCGGAGCCCAATTCCGCGACGAATGCCCTTCCAATCTCAAAACTGTGCCTCGAACCGAAGACTGCGACCGCTTTTGTAACGCTAAAACGTGCGACTAATCTTACATAATAGACTTTCTGGTCACGACTTTTATCGTTCTTTCATCAGAGATAGTCGGAAGATAATACCGAGTATAATACACAATATTCTATTAGAACTGTCTTTTATATATACATACACACGCGTTGAGCATGATTTGTCCTTGTTAAAAATATGACAAACAACAAGGATAAAATGATTCCATGAGCGCTGTGAGCGCCAAAGCGTGAATACGGAACGCAGTCTAGACAAAATAGACATTTAATGAAACCTTGAATTGATTTTGAAATCTGCATTTTTTTTGCTATTTAAACAAAGAATCCTTTTTTTATGAAAAGTGTTAACAACAGTCCGCGTTTCACGATCTATATTTAATAACCTAAAGTCGATTCTTTTCCCATATCTTTTGAAAAGTAATCGAAAGAAGTGTTACTAATAAACCAATTCCTATAAACTTGCAAAATACATATTCTAGTTTGTAATAAGGACAACTCATGCTCATAGCGCGTGAGCGTTAAAACGAAATGCAGCCTTAATGTAGCTATTGAATTGTTAATTTTGGTGATATCTGGAAATTTTTGACCGACAGTGTATATACATACATACATATGTATATATACGAGAAAAAATTTTAAACTAGTCAAAGAAGTCATTTCAATTAAATGTTCAATAGAAATAATTTTATACATATATATTTCATAAACGTTTGTGTACTCTCGAAAAAATTAAGTGTAAAATAAATAAAATGCATACAAGTACGCTTTACAATGTAATCTTAAAATATTTGTCCGAGAAAATCACGCGATTTGAAGAAATTCCGAATTATATTGCTTTATTGGCAACAATTTTTATTACGTCCATGTTTTTTTATTATATTGATACGATGTCGCTCGCTATAAGCTTGATTGTTGTGTGTTTTCCTAACGCGTGACTGGCACGAACGTCGTGCGCGGTACCGCAAAAATGTCGATAAAGTATGCGATAACCAGGCTGCAGGAATAATTCCGTCGAGTGAATAAATTTAATCGCGCCGTCGTTCGTAATTAAGAATATTATTATAAAAGTCTCTCGGAACGGCGCGGAGAGCTGCACGCGAACCACTGAAAAACAAAAAAGCGATGCATTCGTACTAATTAATCATGTCTTCATGATCCAAAGAACACGTTTTAATTTGACGTTATGCCGGCGCAATTTTGTGCACCCGTGAAGGTTACGCTCGGCGATCCGAGATCGCGACTTCGTACGACGCGCTCGTCGATCGGCAATCATACGCATTTTTCCACGTGCCCACGTGGCACGCGAATTTAATCGGTCGCGTAATGCACATGAATAATGGACATTTTAGCGAAGTTAAACGGCCTTTGGAATTGCAGATACAATTAAAGCTGATTGCGCGAATGTTGTGATAATTACTATTGCTCCCTATCACGTAACAAGGAGCCTTATCTCGGAATACTTGCTTCTCTTAACTCCATATCAGTAGAATTTTAATATGTAGAGTATTTAAAACAGAATATAGAGCGATATCTAACAAAGTATCTGAAATATATTCGTAACGCTAATTATTCCTCAAGTAACGATCGCGCGATGTGCATTTCTCCCTGAACGTCCAACATCGAATAAATACTTGCAAGTCGCGCGTAGATTAATAACCCTCTCGTATATGCCGTTGTCTGCGCAGACCGCGGCGCGCGCAATATTCTCCTTCTCCCTACGTAAAATATCATTTAGAACTCGCGCCGGTAATTTGTTTCTTTCAACAAACGCTTTCCCCGATTTCGCGTGGTCTGGGCACGCGAAGATATACAGTCGGCGTCGCGCATACACACGCGCGCGCGCGACCACGTATATACGTACGTGCACGTGCGCGTGCATCCGCGCGGGCTGTCTCGGGAACGGCGGTATAATTCAATTCCAGGTGGAACTACCTGCCTGACTAGGTACAGCCGTTGCGGCTCGAACAAGTGGAGGCAAATGAGATCCAGTTAAATTTGAGTTTAGTAAGTTAGCGCAAAGTTGGCGCAACTCCGTGGCTCGTCACGCGGAGCACCGAGCACCGGCCCGATAGCGTACACGCGGTGTAATTGCAATTAGCATATATCACAGTGGCGTACTCGGCTCTGCGAGCTCGCCGGCACGCAATCTCACTGGCGTAGCCAGCCCTCGGAATCGAGCGATTTTCGCGCGAACGTCTCTTAATTTCAGCGTTTGGGATTTACGGAAAGATACCTCTGGTTACTCGACTTGCAATTTTTCATTTATGATTTCTACAAAACTGTAATTGTTCTGCGAGTAAGCGTATAAGAAATATATATGCAAACGTATGGACGATGTTGTTCAGGAAGAAAAATATATGAAAATATCTGCAATAAATTATGCAAAGAGTAATTATTTTCGACCCATAAAAAATAGAAATGCTATTGCTCGTTTAAGCTACATTGATGCATTTAACAAAACGATAACAAACCAGAATCTCATCAAATCGTTTGCTTTCAAAAAAAAAATATCGTTCCTTTTATCTCATATCTGTTTTTAATACATCGTCTGGCTATTTTAGGATAGTTTGCACACAAGTAGATTCTGAGTCCTATTTCGTAGGGGTATTGTAAGCGTCTTAAGCCGAGCGTGCAATCTCGTTTCGGGATAAGCACAGGTGTGCATCATCTCGAGAATGCTCCGGAATCCCGCGGGCGCAATAAAATCTCGACGCCGCGCGTAATTACGTCGTAAAAAAATCCTCGCGAGTGTCAGCGCGTTAGCGCGTACCCGTGGACGCTGCGCGAATTCGAGGGACGCAAAGTGCGATTTCGCAATGCTCGGATCTCGCGGTCCATCCCGGCCCGAGGAGGGACGCAAAAATGGCGCACTAACGAAGTAATTACGGTGAGAGCCGTGGCGAATTGGCCGGGTGCTCTAACGACGGGCAATTTGTTGGCAGGAGGAAAACGTTTCCGTGGAAGTTTTAATGAAATGTTTTAATCAGACCCGGTCCGATAATATAAACGCAACGTAATCGTAATTAGCACGCATCGCGCGGTCTTATCGGCGAACGCACTGGCGTAAGCGCCAACAATCCGCTCGCGATTATTTTTATACGCGAGACCCGCTCGTCCAATCGCGATCGCTCGCGGCCGATGCCATTGTGGCTTAAGAGCAGAGAATGCACCGCCTTCGGGAATGACAGGAGGCACTCCTGCAATTGGAATGCATCGCGAATATGTTATCTCATATATTTTCGCATCAACGAGAATATCACCTTATCAATACGCACCGAACTAACGGAATATTCACTGATAAATTAAGTAAATAATCTTATATATTAAATCGTGATTCTGCTCTCAAGATACAATTTAATTTCAAGCGACTATCGTAAACACAATTATTTTGAATTATTAAATCGTAAATTTTTGTACATGTGTTTAGTACATACTATATCTTTATATTTTTCATTTCTAAATAAATTGAATGCTTTGTGTAAATCATTTATCTCACTATGTATTAGATAAGAATAATTAAATTTAATAACTTGCGCTATAATATAAGTAAAGATGATTATCAGAATATATTCCGCAAAAAATAATTAAAAAATAATAAACTGCTTCTCTTTATAAGCACAAAAACTAAGCTACAAAAAATTCGTAATAGAAGTCTATATGATTATAAAAAATACACATAATTTATTTTATCTGCAACGTTTTAATTAATTTCTATTTAAATGCTGAAGCCTTTTAATAAGAACATTTTCAGGAGTTGGCACTACTGGAGCGAACAAGAAATAAAGATTAAATAAATACGACTTTTCAAATTGAACCGATAATCATTGAATTATCAGACAGTCATCACCTAAAATTGTAACGATTTGTAACCAAGAAATTCTGTGAACTTCACGCGTGTGACTATGCATTTTCATACCCGAGCGTGCGTCTCGCTCTGATACCTTTAACAATCTAATAAGTGTCAAGCTACGGCTATATATTGCCGGTGCTTTGTCTAGAGAGTTCTTTACGCCGACCGCGATGCAGTCTCGTTTACAAAGTAGTTCAACTGTTTACAGACCACGTTGTTAACAGTTAACGGTTTATCGTCTTATTATTTAGCATTTAAATCACTCTGACACATTATTCGCACACACAAACGTATTTTATAATTGTATACATATAATTTATATCTTTTTTTATTTTTCACGCAGCGATATCTGTTATTAGAATTAAATAAAAATGTTAAATTCATTATCATTGAAGAGACGAAGTTAATGTTCCAGCTTATAGCTAATGATATGAAATATAATATGCAATATATATAATAATACTTATTTTATTTAAATAATATTTTCAGATAATATTAGAATAGGTATTAGAATAGATATTAGATGATATTAGAATGTAAAGGGCCTTTTTGTCAGTACTTATATGTATTTTATTTTAAAAAGTGTTCTTTAATTCAATGATACTAACTTCAGTCAAATCTACTTTCTTGAGAATAAAGGTGCATTTGGTATGCAAGGTTAATGCAATATTGCATTTCACGCTTTCGCGATTCTCACTGATCCGCAAATATTACGACTTATTATATGCATCTATTGAGGGGGTCTGATCGATTATTGTTGCAAGCGTAGAGAATTAGTCGCCGTGACTAACTTGTAATAACGAGCCGCGAAACTTGAAGCTTGTCGATTCAATCAAACGGTTGAAGCAACGTGAATTCGAACTTTTTTCGAAAAATGTCGAAATTTCGAGCAAAAAGCGATAAATGGCCAATGATTATTGAAGAAATTATAATAGATAAATGATAAACGATTTGTAGTGCTTAAAATCATAAGACATTAATATTATAATAAAATAATTTATATACGTTTTATTAAACGATTTTTTATATAGATATAATAGCAAATAAATATGTGTAAAATATTATTTTCTTTTTCGATCTACATTTTTGGAATAACATGTCAGAGTGAAAGAACGAAAGCAGTACAAAATAATTTTCTCTAGAGAAGAAAAAATACACATCACGGAATACTAATAAATATACATTTATTAGCATTCCGATCTTTCAAAAAAATCAGCGTCCGATCGAAACTCTCGAATATATACACCGTCAACATTTTACATTTTACCCCATCGCTCTGACTCCGAGTGCGAATTAATTTATAGCGACGTGGCTCTATTAAGATTATCAGGTCGTCTGGTTTCCCGATACGTGAGATAAAACGTCCAGTTAGCATTTAACGATCAGTGATAGCTGACGGTCCTTAAAAAAGGCTGATTCGCCGTGTAGTAAAATTGCGGACCCTCGCGGCCAATTTACAACGGCGCGACTTGATTAGAGCAAAATCCCGCGAGACGTCGCGAAATTTGCGCGAGACATCGTAAACGTCGACGTTTACGGGTTCGGTAATATCGTTCGCGGACATGATTCGATATTGCTTTTCCAGCTAGCTGGAGCTAATGTCGAACTGTGGTCTTCTTTTGAGCCAGCAGTAAAATAATTCAGGCATAGTTATTAAATATTACGAATTAAGAGGAACTTTAAATGAAAGTGTGCTGAACACAAAAATGACCAAATATAAATAGCAAGTTTTCTCTTAATGGATTTTTTTAAGTATAAATGGAATTATTAAATCAAATAAAAAGAGAAAAAAACAGCCAATAAGAGCCAACGCAGGTATCGATGCGTAATATTTATTCTTGGAATATAATAAGATATACATAAATGTCAATCGCTATTGGTTGCATATTTTTTTCTTTTTATTTGATCTATTCTCTAAGAAACTGTAGAAATTAAATTAAATGTTAGCTATATGTAAATTTTTTAAAAGTAAATGAAATTTGGTATTTAGATTCTTTCAAAATTCTTTTGCGCGATGTTTCATCTCTGTCACTTGAATGTTTTTAAATTTATAATATAGTTTTATAATATCGTTTATTTAATATAGTTTTATTTTTTACGCTACTATCTTTTTGTTTCTTTTTACATTTACATACAATCTTACGTTATCCCATCCTTTCGAAACGGCAACTTTACGGATTGTCGGCCCCGCTTGGATGACGATCAGCAAACGTTGAGCGCGGTACCGAGCTCATCACTCAAACTCATATTGCGAATGTCGAATATTGTGAAGAAAAAAAAAATGCGACAAGCGATTTACGTTTGCGTTATATTAGCCGCAAGCGTAGTGAATCGTCTTATCGTAAACGGTAATACTATGTATGCTAAACCGGCGCGGCGCCGCCATGTTCGACGGTCGGCAATTACAATTAACAGCAAAACGGGGATGTCGTAAAATGCAATTAAACATTATTACCTCTCGTCTAATGGTCGTCGCGGCCGTGAGCGCACGCACACATAAATACACGGAAATAATGCGCGGACGCGATGCGAGCATGCTTACTTTGTTAGTACCACTCGACGTTGCGCAGTCAATAAAATCGTCAATGCGCGATGCCGTAATTGCGGCATCCGCGTACATCCCGAGGCGTAAATTACGATTTTTAGTCGTGACGCGCGCGCGGTCAAGCGTGCGCGCGTTTGACGTGCAGGTTCTTTAATTAAAGGCTAAGAATTTACGACGGAAAAAAAGAGAGAGAGAGAGAGAGAGTGTGTGTGTATAGCAAAACACAATTTCTTTTCGCTACAAATGAAGCGGACACTGCCGTCACAATCGCCGATGAATACAAATTTAACCGCCGGTGTTATTGTTGCGCGATACGCGACTCGCCGTACTCCTGACAGTAAAGCGAAATGTTTGTATTCCATTAAATACCGTTTTATATCCTCTCGCAACCGCAAACCCTGCCGGTGATTGCGCAAAAATGGATTTTAATTAAAAGACATTCACAGGACATTCAATTGTTAGGAGTTATGCCGCCTACGTCTTTGTGGGTATTGTGTAGCAATTTTATTTCATCGCGCGTAACCGCTCTGTGCCTTTCTGCTTTTCTTCCTTTTTTTTTTTTGCGCCTCGACTCGCCTCGGAGAGGTCAGACTCTCTGAGATTATACCGCGTTTCCGTGGACCAGTCTGCGAAACACGCTCCGTGAAACGCGCGCGTCCGTGTTTTACGATACTCGGCTGTATAACGCGGATTCGACGCGGATCGATCGGGCATTATTGAGTTCACGTGGCTTTCATTCGGTTATATCGTTACCGAAGCGTCTCGGCGATCTCGGCCTTAAAAATAGAGACGTTAACAAAATGAGGCGCGTTGGCAGCTCGACGCCCGTTTTTGCCGGGGTCTCCGCGAGCGCCACAATGGCGTTCACGGAGGAACGCTCGGAGGACAATGGTCAGTTGATGGTTTTCGTGACCCAGCGGCTCCCCCCTCTCACCCCTCGCCTCCCCTCGTCACGTGCACCCCCGAAACGAGATATCGGAGACGCCTATCAAGCTATTACGCGTTGAAGAATTAACGCCATTAGTGACTCGACTTTTCTCAGGTGGCCCAATCTTTTTTCGAGCCGCGGCCAGCTCCGTCAGCTGAACGAAGTCAGATTTCTCGACTCACGAGTATACATTGTTGGCCGCTACGAGGCAGATAAAGTCGTTTACGTAACGATAATTTTTTCCATCCGAAAGTTTCCCCTCCGACCACGCAAGAAATTAATAACTTTCAATGCGACGCTCGCTGCACGTGAGCGGCACCAAACGCGAGGAAGTATAAAAATATATGCTTCGGGCGGCTGTCCGCGGGGCTGAAGGCTAAACCACCTTACACATAAATGCATATATTTAAAGTTTAACGACGAAGTCACTATCGCACGTTATCATTCATCTGTCGTTATCTTTCGAAGCTGCGTCGAATATACGAATCGCTCGCGTTAAAACAACCCTTTTCGCATCGCCTGTAATAAACAAGAACCAAACAAGGTATTACCCTGACTTTACGAGTTTCCCCTCAGTATGGTAGGCGCGATAAAGGCTATCGTTGGTTTACAAGGCGCGCGGTTCGTTATAACGCACGAAAAAAGGCAATCAACGGTTGTCTCGTTATTGGATTATGATTATTATCCGCTCGGACAAGCAATCAAGGATGAATCTAGGGTATATGAAAAGCTATGATCGCTTATGCGATATCGCGATCCAGTTGGTGGCTATTAAATTCAGATCAACACGAAATAATATACAATTTTAAGTATAAGTGTAAATTATTTTTAAAAAATCATTAAAGAGAAAACATTGTTATAATTATAAAGTTAAAATAGCAATGCAAGAATTCATGAAATTAATGATTATAACGATATTTTATATGGACTAGCGTAAATAAAAAATTTGAATATTTTTTCCTCAAAGAGAAAATATTGAGTTGAACAAAAAGTTCGTTCCGTTTTCTGCTGAGAGATGATAGTATTAGTATAAGTACAAAAAAAAAACGGAGCGAACTTTTCGTTCAATCCAATAAATATCACGTCTTCGAAACTTCTTTCTTTTCCCGTTTTCTTTTACCTTATATTTTTTTTCCTATTAATCTCTAAAACTAAGCTGTCTCCTACCTAAATTAGTTCTTTAAAATTGCTGTTAAAAGATTGAAAGCTATCGTCTCTAATACGGAAAAATTGTAGTATCTCGCGATACGTTTCTGTATCTTTCGGATAATCTTCCCGATATTTTCGTGTCCCACTCGGCCCCACGACCCTTCCATTCCGTTCGGCGGACTCGGCAATTTCCGGTACCGCTTTTGTTCTAATGCCGCGTCCGGCGAACGAGACGAAAACGACACGCGCTTACTTCTTTTCCTTTCCCTTCGTGCTGCAGCGAGAGAAGTTGCACGGCGGCGGCGGCGGCACGGGAGGAGAAGGAGACGTTGAAAGGGCAGAGATGCTGAACAGTGCTCATTGGACGGTTGCATCTTATGCGTCGGTCCGGCCCCTCCTGTAATTGGTCGCCACTCAATTGCCGCTCATTAGGTAACTGCCTGTTTTTTGCGCCGACTTTGCGACTACGGTCGGAGAGCGATGCGGCGAGAGAGAGATGGAAGAAAAAAATAAAAGCTCGCCATCCCCGCTTCTCGCGTCCTCTTCCTGCGCCTTCGCCGTTCGCGTCGGGTACGTAATAGAACGCCCTGATGGCACAAAGTGCGCGATTGCAGTTTGACGACTATGACGAATAATGAAATGGAAACCGAGAGCTGTACGAGATTAAGAAGAACACTTAGGGAAAGATGCACCGTTCAAGAAAAACTGAGACAGATGACAATGGTGTTATGCACGCAGTATCTTTCGCTAAATTGCCATTAGGCGACAGAATAATCTCTTTGTCGTAGAGAAAGTATAATTTATGCTTTTTGCAGAGAAACGTTCCATTTAATTTATTTCTAACACTTTCTCTAAATATACAGATATAAAGACTTAAAACTTGAGTAAATTAATATGAAAATAATTTATTGCAAGATTGGATTTGTTGCGACAAAATGCGTTCATTTATGTTTTATCGGCATACAATATAATGTCAAAACTTTTCAGACTCTCGAATGCAAGAGCAGAACCGATTTTCTCGTCTCTCCTCGACACTCTTCAATGAGTCCGCACTCACACCGAGGAACATTAGATTAGCGGCGGATGACAGGTCGGCTGTTCTTTGTCTACGTTGGGCAGACTAACTCCGGCCTTCTTTTTATATCGTGAAATTAGTTGGCCGCGGTTTCCGGTCCCGGTTTCTTCGTCGTGCGTCCTCGGCCATCATTAGCCAGCCAGGGGACCAAATTTGCGACCTCGCCAGAACGCCTCCGCGTCCAATCTCCGGACTTGCGAACAGTCTCGTAAATCATGTATACGAGCGAAATATTATATTTGTTCTGTATTACTGTCGAAATATTTGATGTTTAACTTGGAAATTAATGATTAATACCATCTCACTTAGAAATTTCGATATTAATTTGGAACAATAAAGATAAATTGTTGAAATAATAAATATATTCAGTAAAATAAAAAAAACCATAAAAAAATAAGTTCAGACGAAATTAAGCGGAACAAGAATTTGGAGCAATAAAAATAAATTGTTGAGATAATAAATATATTCAGTAAAATAAAAAAAAACCATAAAAAATAAGTTCAGAAGAAATTAAGCGGAACAAGAATTTAAATTACAGCATAAAATGATAATTTAAAGTATCAGATTTAAAGTATCGAATTTTTCAAAAATGTATACAATTTTGTCTACGAAAATAAAGTAACTAAGAAGATTCATATTCGGAGGATAGTTGATAAAATTATGTATAATATGTTAGTTAGAAAGAGAAGCTATAACTTTTCATCAGATTATCAAATCCTGATTTGTTAGTATATACACAATTTACTGTAAAACTATAAAGTTTCTTATTAATACGTGAAATATGAAATGTGACGGTATGGCTAACGGTGAAACAAATGTTGAAACGGTGCAACAACTCTCGAAATATATAAACAAGCGCGTAAATCCATCCGTGAATTTGCATAAATGCATATGCATCTAAACACATTTAAGTAAATACGTCATGTCGTATTTTATATTTTACAGATCACCCTCTTATGTTCTCCGTCAGTGGAGGAGAGTACATTATCATATTTAAACGGTTATTTGGCGCCTCGAGAGTTTCGTTCGCGTTTGCGAAAGTCCGAAACCTGTTTCGTGAAATTTGTTATTATATGCGCGCAGAGATCGAACGACGTATGCAGGAATCGATATCCCGTGTAACTTCAAATTATGTGTTTATATGCGTTAGCGGTTTCCTGGGTGTATGGATCGGGATATAACAGCGGATTGTAAGCATTGCTTGACCCAACGGGACTTGGAATGTACAGACTGTGCTTGAATAAGAGCCAAACTGTGTTGAATTATATTGAGAGTTATAAAAAAGTAACTGTAATAATAATCAAATATTAAGAAAATAAAATAATATAATCAAATCAGATTAATAGAATAATAAAAATATGGGCAATAATTTTCAAATTCATATCAAACTTATGAATTTTGAATTTTGTGAAAAATCTGTTGATGTATTTACTGATGTTTATGCAATATACTGACCATGTAAAATAAATTTTTGCAAACGTCGTTTTTTTTATTTAACTTTTTATTTTTATTTAATTACTTTTTATTTAATTTTTTTATTTAAACTAATGCCATCTCTTAGCAAAAAAATGGAATGAAACCTTGTAAATTCTTTTATCGCTCAATTTATTCTACATTTATATATAGCCTTGGAGGGTCAGCTGTAGGGTATAAAAATAGACGATATTTTACCATTACTGTACATCACTTCCTATATCTTCAATCACCTCGATATCTCGTGTTAAGGAACGAAGAAATCTTACTATGGATAAATGCGCACATTACAGATTACGGCCTCGTTAATAATCAATAGTACCACTTACGAACCGCTCACAATATCCATTGAATTCCATAAACGTTTACAAAGTACGGATGATCGCTCGTAATGACGGTGTTTTACCGACGAAAAGTATCGGTGAAGCTTACGACGGGATTTACACGTGACGAATTTATCGCCTTTATTATCATCTACCCTGTGATCCGCTTGCCGAGGAGTTTCGTCGACGTACAATGTGGTGTGATCACGCGCGAATTAATCGTCAGCGAGGCTCGTTAATGTGTGCGCTTCTCTCGCGATTGTCACCGCTCGCTAGTGAGCTCGTAAGAGACCTTAACGCGATCCTGATTGGTCGTAAACGATCATTACCGCGTTTGAAATTACACGCGCGGAGTCTCGCCAGCCGCCTGGCAGCGCAACATTGACAAGTGTTTATTATCGGGCGCAGAATCGGCTGCGAGGTGTCTTTACGATCCTGAAATTTATTCGGCGATGTTCAAACCGAACGTTTTGCATCATTCGCCAGTCGCATAAATCACGGGCTACATGCTGCTGTTCTCTTCGTTTTCTTATATCATGCTATTATCGTAATTTTCTCGTTTTCTCTTCCTCCTTCCTTTATTTTATGAAACGAAAAATACTTCCAGAACGTCATATCCCCCGATAAACTTATAGGTACCGTTGTTATTTTGACATTCAATTTGACGACGATGAGATGAGAAATAATTTAAGCAGTTGAAAGATCATTAGCATTTAAATAAATATACTTGAAAAAGATAAAGTCCAAAGATATTTTTGCTCAGAGATAAAATTGTTTACGGATCTACCAAAGATAAAGATCTATAGGCGAAAGGAAACGCGTTAAGAGTCTAGAAGAGTTTCATATAAATTTGTCCCGTATATACCTATATATATATATTTGATGCGTGATGTGGACGATACAGGTGGATATCGTACGGCGAGGGTGTAGCTCGTTTCCTTTCACACGATTAGGCACACGTGCGTTAGGAAAAACACCGCGATGCAGCAGATGTTTTCCCGCACCGATCGTTCTTCCTCCGCATAGTTATATGTCGCTTTCGTTATGTCTTTCGTTATGTCGCGATACTATCCGCCTCTTTCTATCCGGGCAGAAAGATCAGATCTATTGATATATCTCGTTACCACTTGTGCACGTGTACACATGCGTATACACGTGAAGTGAAAAGGGCCAATATGTTAATCGTATAGATATTAAATCTGCGGCCGAAACGTTCGCGCCCACGTCGGCTGAGTTAATTCTCTAATCGAAAACTGACAAATCGAAGAGGTGGACGTTTTTAAGCGCGACATTGCGAAGGCAATGTCCCGCAAGTGTAGTGAAGTAGAACGATAAAAGTGCGCAGAGAGAAAGAGAGAGCGAGAGAGAGAAGGAGAGAGGGATAAAAGACGTCAGGTCCCCTGTTAATAACCGTTATGGACGAGATGTATAGCGAGCTACATAATTACAGGTTTGGATACATTGCTTACTGGCCGGTGCACCCGAGCACGCCCTCTGTTCTCCTTCATTAAGACCGCCGTAGACGGTAGCCGCCTGTTACTCATCCAGCTACATCCACATCATCTTCCTTCTCTTTTCCCCAGATACTCCTCGATAGACTTACAAAGTTCTCCGTCCTTCGGTATATCGACGGTATCTCGCACTGCAAAGCGAAGAGGTGCAAAAATTGCGGAAACCGATCATTTTCTTACGTGTTTTCGCAATTAACGCTCCACGGAAGGGCTCTTTTCCCCGTAGCACGGTCGAACGTCGAACGGGGCAATTTGTGTTCTTGTGGGGGAATAAAGATGTGTCGTGAGGATTTTTGTAATTGTTAAACAATCGCGATTTACGAAGGCGAAGATAATAAGGCGACGAGGGGAGGAAGGAGAAGGGAGATTCTCCTAGGCAGACGGGACTCGCCGCCGGTTGTGGTCCGAGGACGACGTTTAGATCGAGGGACGTGATGATACGAAACCGTCCGAGAGACCTGAAGAAGGAAGCGGCTGCCTATTAATAAGAAACCCGCGTATCTCAGCGTCGTTTTCCATCCGGATCGGATCGATTACCGGATCTGGCCTGAGGAGGTTGCGAATGGAACCAGCCATTCTCTCTCTCTCTCTCTCTATCTCCCTCCGCCCGCGCGCGCGCGATCCTCATTTCTACCCCTCTTATATTCCCTCCGTTCGCGGGGACTATCATTTGTTAAGCTGGACAACTTAGTCCCGTCATTACGAGCAATCACACTTGATTATTTTTGTCTACAGAGCCGTGCGCCACCCTATACATATTCTCTAGAGATGATCGGGGTCGAGCTCGAAAAAGAGAACAATACGTGAGGGAGGGCGAGAGAGAGAGAGAGAGAGAGAGAGAGAGGGCAGGATATACCGCAACAAGAAGAGGAAGGAAGGGATCGCGAAGAGTCAGAGAGATCGGACGATCGAGCGTCCATTTCCGTTTGATTGCTGGGATGTGTGCCGGGAGAGCCAAAGGGTGATTTCGTGCGCATGCTCGCGCAAATTCAAATTGGGGAATTAGGCGTCGAAAATGATTCGGCAAAGGAATCGTCGATCGGACCGCTCGAGAGAGCGATGCGAGAGAACGATACTCTCGGATCTAAAAATCGCCGGTGGGATGCCCGCGATCTACCGGGCGCGACCTTCGGCCGATCACAATTCACCATGAACGCTCGCACGGATAAGAAATTGTATTTTTCCACTATCGACAATATTAGATATATAAAGACGTTTTTTACGAATAAGTATCTTTTGCGTATTCGCTATTCTAACGTAAAGTGAAGGAAACCGATAAAGAAAGACCTCGGTTTTCATTGTGTAGCCTTGAGTCAGAGGTACACGCTTTAATAAACTACTTCTAACGAGATACCTTTGTAATAAAATGCGGTGAGTCAATTAATCAGCCGGCGTTCGTAATATGAAAGCTGCAGCAAACTTTTTAAATACTTTATTAGGTCATGCGTTTCAACGTCTATTACGTTCTAACATTGTACTTTCCGTATTTTCTGACTACGCCGTGAAAAAAAAAGGAATGCATCTAAAGTACTGTAAAAAGTGAAACGATGTAGAAGTATAATGCGTGTAGATAAGGCTTACAAAATTAAATGGGATCACACTTGAATGATCGATTATTGACAGCAATTGATAGCAATTACAGAAGAACGATAACAAAAAGGTCCGTTATGATAGTTAAGTAAACGAATGTAACGAGGTAATTACAATGTTAAACAAAGAATACGGGGGAAAAAAACGCTCGCATACTCGGCCGCGAATATGGCATTAACTTTTACGCGCATGATAATCTCGTAATAGCGAGCCGACAAGCCTCGTGTGCGTTGCGATAAGTATGAAAAAAATGTCAGATGGGGAGAGAAGAGCTCGGCGATCAAACGTTCGCGAGCGCGCGCACCCGGCTTCGCCGGGTAATTATCACGTCGTTAACCATAATTAACGTTATCGGGCCGCGAGATACGCATAATGCAGGCGTCGTTCGTCCGAGTCTTAAAGCGAATGCGCACGGTGTGAATTCTCGAACGAATACGCATCGATATACGCAAGAAATGTAGAAACAAAAAATTCACGAGAGCGATCGCCTATAAATTGAACGTTCGAATGTTGAAGCTTTCAATTCCGCATAGTAATTCCGTATTAACTTGTTATACCGTAATTTCCCCGAGCGGAAGGAAGTGACATCTCCGGGAATGAATTATTCGAAATCTTTCCTCAAAAATAAACCGTGTAAATTCGCCTTTAGCGTGGATTGCAATGAACGTAAGTTAATTCTTGATGCGAGAGCATCGAAGAATTTCCTCGCGCTTTTTTTTTACGAGATCAGCGAGGAGATAAGGTCATCGCTAAGTGCAGTGGCAATACCGCAGAATTCGCGAGATTATCGCGGCCGTTCAACGGTAACCGGCGAATTCGAGATTCTACTTGGGGAATGCCTGGTATGAGAAACGTACGTGTTTATATATCAGAAATGCTATAGGAATCGAAGCGTTAAGATAATTCAATTAATTATCGCAATGTTACTCGCATTTCGCGTAATGTGGCTATATACGATTACGATAATAATATGTAAATTACGTTTCGCAAATTTACATTATTATGCAAAATACCCGACGGAGAATGATAAAAGGGACGCAAGCTGATTTTTTTCCAACGCAGCTAAATCGAACGCCGAGGTCGACGCGACAATTGTCGAGTTGAACGATATTCCGAAAGCCGCGACCGTCCGTTTCGGAAACTAATGAGATCATTTCGTTAACGAACACAAATGATTCTCCTCTTCGTTCTCGGGAGGGAGGGAAGAGGCTCGGATCGAAAGTTGCGTTACTTGCGGAAAGAAAGGGCCCGCGTCGGACACGAAATGAACTTATTAAAAATACAAATAAGCGTGACCGCGCGCCTGCAGGCCAGCGAGCCAGCGATGCGACACGCATCGTGCGTAATGCGTATTATACGAGGTGGATAAAACATTGTCCTACCGTGGTGGCGGTTAACCTGCCGTGAAATTGGTAGGAGAGGAAAGTCGGACTGACGGCGGCCGAATCCGCGTCGTCATCATCGGTTCGTCTCCGCCGCGAGATAAACGCCCACTAACACTAACACACAGGCGTGCTCGCGCGTATTTGGTGGATGCACTGAGAATGCATCTATGCGACGACGTGCCTATATAAAGAATCCGACGTATCGGTCGCGTGTTTGTTCAGGATCCCCTCGCCGATCTCCCGCAAATAAGTCTTTTTGGAGCACGCTACTTGAAAGTCATATCGCGATCGCGACTTTTTGCGCTATTACGTTTTATTAGCTTTCGCTAAGACGTGCTGGGAACTCAATTCTCTCGAGCTATTAAAAATAATCGCGAGATTTCGCGACATCTATAAGAATATTTAAGAACCGCAGTGCAACAAAAAATAAACGAGCAAGAAATGTTACATTAAATAATTCAGTTTTTTGTTAATTAAGAATATCATTTTCGTCCCCTTTATTTCTTAGACATCGATTAAAGGATGTTGTATAAAAGTAAATTAAATGTACCATAAGTTGCAGTTTTGGAAAAACTTAAATTTAAAACGTTTAAAGTTTTATATTACGGAGCTATGTTACTATTTTTTGTAATTTTGTTCATTAATTTTTTTAACATAAAACTATTCAATTAAGATTAAAAACTGACAAAAGTTTTACAGTAGGAAAACTAAAAGTTAAAATTAATAAACGTAATTTTAATGAATCAAAATCGGATCTTTGATATTATAGGTACAATGTTTTCTTGAAATATACGCGATTGGTAGATCCGAACTTCCGCTCGGTAGTTTCCTTGGAAACTAGGAAAGGAACGGTCTGGAGGGAAACGAACGGTTATTATTTCCGAGATCTTTATTACGACAATCGAGAGCCCACCCGTAGGCCATTTCGGTCATAATTTTCTTCCGCGTCTTTCCCTCTGGTCGCAACGATGTTTGAAAACCCATGTTTATTTCCCATTCTATGCTACGTCACATAAATTTTCTAATTTGTAAATGTATACTACGAGAACTTGGTGAACAAAAGAAAATCAATATTCCGCGAAATTATATAGACCTAATCTTTCACATCAAAGATTAGCAATTTATCTTGGAATTTTTTAAATTTTGCTGTTTATTTTGGTGTAGCAGAATTTAAGTTTCTAAATATAATTGAAAATCTTGGCCTCTTAGAATTTGGCCTCTTTATTATTTGTATAAATTTTTATTATTTTAGCATTTTGTTAATAAATTTATAAGTGCTTTCCGTACATTTATTTGTGATATGATATACTTTATTGAGATAAAGTTTTATTGTAAAGAATCATTATTTTCAAAAAATTTCAGCTTTACAAAAATAGCAAGCTTATTAGGATTTTGCGTTTAGCATTATATGCTTTATTTATATTATATAATATACACAGCTGTGTGCAAAGCATGATTTGACAAGACTTTATGATCAAGACTTTATGATCAGTTTGAATAATCATAAATGATAAAATGACAGAGAAAGTAACTACACAAAGGGGATAATATAAAATTTTATATTTTAAATTCGTGTTCTCTGGTATTTAGACGAGATCAATTAATTTTTGGCTAACATTCTTTAATTGATGTGTAAGAAACAAATGACGATACAATTTCTAAGATTTCTTCATCATAATATATGTTGCGGTGAAATGGGAAATTCTATTTTATTATCTCTCGCAGTAGAGCTGTTACAAATTTGACAGACTGCTTGCACTCGAACGGTGGGTCGTTTACGTGGGCACTCGTTCAATTTGTCAGAAGCAGGAGAACCGCAAAGCGGATTCGGCGTCGCTTCCTGTCGCCTGCGCCGACCGCAACCGCTTCCCAAGAGCAATAAAGACCACAAATCCCGGTTTCTACGGAATTCCCGCTCTGATTTCCGCGCCTTTCTGCCAGTCCTGTTATTAAGGGACATCAAGGAAGATAGGAGATCCCTCGCGTGGGTGGCCTGCGCGCGAGACATCGAAAACCATGCACGACGGAAGAATCGATTAAGACACGCGCAAATATATATGGTTTTTACAGAAACAAATTTTTATTTATCATTAAAAAAATTGTTGCCGTCGGTTCCTGGAGATGGGAAATTAAAAGAGAAATTAGTATTTAGAGAACAAAATTTATCTGATAGGTATATAAAATTATGCTATTATTGTATATCTATATTATTTCATCATATCTGTTTTATTATTATTCGTAATTAATAATAGATACTCGAAACTAAAAAAGGACAGTTGACAAATCTAATATCAGTTAACAATGTCAATTCTTTCTACAGAAGAAAGAGTTTAATATATGACAAGATATTAATTTTAGAAAATAAATGTTAGAGAAAAAAAATTAAAATAGATTGAATATTCTTTTTTCTATTCAAAATTCAGATATAAAGACAAAAATTTAGTTATAAAATTTAAAAATTTTAGAAGACTCGTTTCTCAAAAATTCTACAAAAATTTCTGTTATTAATATTAAAAACTTTACAATTATTTCTATAATATGATTGTCTGAAAAGAACTGAAAAATTTATAACTACGAATAAAGAGAAATTTACATTTTATCTCTGTAAGCACTGCACTTGCCGCATCAGTATTCACAGAGTTGACTAGAGTTTGTTCAAAATGCCATGTGTCGCTTGTTACGTTAATTCGTTACGTAAATAATACCGCTAGAGAGCTACGTGAAACACGCGGAAGTGTCCGTTAACCGCTCTCATCCGGCAAAGTCATCGATCGGCTACGCGTGCCAGTCAGTCACGTGTTACGAGTTACGTTGATTCGCGGAATTGAACGCCGGAATTAATTCGGTTTGCAAGTTGATAGCCGCGCGATAGAGGGATAGCGAGGGTGGAGGAAGACGGGGGAAAAGAGAACTTGGTACGAGCGATCGGGCAATCAGAAATCGAGAACCAAGAGAATCGAGAGGAGAGATTGTGAGGCCGTAATTCATTCGAGGGGGCACACGGGGCACAAACCGAAATGGAAGTCGCGATTCTCAGATGATATCGCGTTTTACATTTGTTTCATTACAATTAACTGAATCTTCCGCCGCGAGAAATATTGGCGATAATGATTCAGTGTGATATTTTTGCGCCGTTAACAAGGAGAATATTTAAAACTTGCAACCAGGTACAGCGGTGAAGTTTAGCAAAACTTATTAGACGTATAATAACAGGGCTTGCGAAAAAAGATTCTGCGAGTCGTTTAACTGCAGCTTAAATTAAAGCTCAAATTAAAACTCTCGTAAAAGTGAATTCGAGTCATCCATTTTAATTAATCGAGGAATGATTTATGTTTCTAAAACTAATTTATACTTATTTATAATCCAATAACCTATCATCAATATCAATGGTGTCAAATTCAAAAGAATCTCTCTTCCTTATCTATTTTCTCCTGGGATATTATATATATATTTACGCACAAAGCTTTATCTTTAAAGATTATCTAGCAATTTGAGAACGTATGCACATTGGCTATAATATTATTCAAAATTATTCAAATCGCTCGGACCCACCGATTAACATCGCACTGAGCAACCAGGATCTTTCTCATTCTTTCAAGTTTATCTTCAAATTACGTTTATCGCTATACGTCGCACTCGCATTTGTATGAATAATGATATCTCCATTTGCGAACGCGCGTTCGGTGCATCATCGAAGGGAGATGCAAATCAATGTATTACGCCCAACAACTGTCCGTACGTTCTCCATCCAGCGCGTATTATGTATATACGATGCGTGCCGATATCGTCTTCAGCTATACGTTACGTATACGCGAATATATCCGCGGTTGCGGGTCTATCACATCATGTACGCTTCGATCCTTATTACCTCTGGCATCATAGCTACGCCCATCAATTTGCATTTCCATTCGCGGACTCGGTAACGTTATCGAGCCGGGGCGTCGGCGTCGTCGGCGGGCCCGATGATCATCGTCGATCAAGCGGAATCGCATCTCGCGCCTCTAGAAACGTTTTGACCACAAGCGGACTGTTCTATCGGTTTGCTAAACGCCACGTCGTGACTTTTGATCGTCCATACGTGTATCGTGCGTGCGTGCGTGCTGCACATATTGCGCGTGTGCGAGTGTATGTTGATATACGGCAGGCTCGGATTAGCTTCAAATATATTCGGATATGTTCGCTGTATTATTTTATATTACACTCTCTCACATCTCTTTTTTATTTGCCTGATGCGCTAATTTCTGATTTACACACGTAAAAATAAATGGTAACATTTTCAATATATTGTAATTTTTTTTACATGCATAAGTCTATCAATATTCACGTGTGAATCCAATGTCACACGTAGAACTGTATGTATCAATAGACTAAAATTATTATTATATTTACGTAACGAATTAACGTAACAAGCGACACACGATATTTTGAACAAATCTATAGTCACTCTGTGAATACTGATGCTATAAATGCCGTCCTTACGAAGGAAAAAATGTAACTTTTTCTTCATTTGCGATCGATACGATTGTAGTTATACATTTTTTAGTTCTTTTCGAACAATCATATTATAGAAATAATAGTAAAGATTTCAATATTAATGACATAAATTTTTGTGAAGAATGAGCCTTCTAAAATTTTTAAATTTTATAATTAAATTTTTATCTCCATATCTGAATTAAAAAAAAAAATAGAATAGAAAAAAGAATATCCAATCCGTAATTATTTCAATTTTATTTGCGCCGCTAACAGAATATTTCGCGCTAATTTTCACGCGGCACGAGTTAGCTCGAGCCGGACTTGGACTCCTCAGCCGACCCTGCGGTGCAGCAGTATGTGCAGCAGTATGTGCAGGTGTGCGGGCCGGGGTCCGATGAATGTCCGGGTGGGTGTGCACGAGTGCGAGAACGCGAGGAGAGTGTCGATCGTCGTGTTTCGTTGCTGCGGGTCGCGCCATCGGGGCCGGGATAATAATCTGCGCTTGCGGTTTCGCTCGGCGATCCGAATCGCTCTCGCACGATGCCAGGCACTGGCGCATGATCTTGTTGGTTTAGGGATATTATCGATAATTTGACAATCGACCGCCGGGCACAACGCCCCTCGCGCCACCATTAACCACCGTGTATTGCCATTACGGGCAACACTCGAGTCGAGAGTTGTATAACTCTCGCGCTTCAAGCAGAACCATATAACATTAGAGTGCAAATCAGTATATTACATATAAAAAAAACAACATTAGTTTCGACGAATATGAAGCCACTCTCGGTCCATCTTCAATCCGTAAACGCATTGTGTATACGTAAAACCGTAATATCGCGTCGAAAAGATGCTGCTGGATCGAGAGGGCAACGTTATTATCTGCCCTTTCTACCGCAAGATAGAATTATAAATAATATAGTGAAATCTGAGAATAGCAAAGAAAAAAATAGTTACGATCGTTTTTGAGATACCAGGCTATTTACTAAATAAAGTATTCACTCTGTTGAGATTTTTTTAGCGAAAAAATCTCTTTACCGTGTCTTTTTACATTTTTTTTAAATCTATAACATAAGACGTGCAGAATCCATACTCTGATACACGAAACGGCTATACGTACGAGTACGATAATCTGCAAAAGGAATTATAAAGCGTGTTACGTTTTTAGGAGCTTGTCTAGTTTTGTATCTTTCCCGATTTGTCGCGTGCATCCTTTTTCCCGTGTTTTCATCGCCTCGCGATCGCCAATTTTGCCGCGGCACAAATGGAAATCGATAAAAACGGAAAGATCGGCAGGAAGCAGCTGCGCAGCCGGTCGGGTTGTCGGACTTCTTCCTGTTAAACAAACAGGGAGCGAGCGTGGCCAGTTTCTTTGGGAAAAACCGCAGACTACTTCCCTCGACTCGTTAACGAGATCCTCGGTGCTCGATCATGCAAGCTCTCGCGCCAATTCCCCCGGCTTCGACTTCTTCCCCGAAACTCGACCGCAGGTTTCGCGCCGCGAGACCGCGAAGAAAAACGAATCTGGCGTGGCGGGCCGCAAAAACGAACGGAACAAACGCTTAAGAACACACAATGTGATACGAAAAATAAATCAAAATGCACGGGATCACATTTGCTTTGCATTAAAGGGAGAATCATTTTCGGATCGTTTGTCGTGCAAAAAATTAATAACCCGTTTGCGTTGAAGTAACATGTGGCGACTGCAGCACTTAACCCATTATGCGTTACAGATATTTTTACAGTTAATCTTTACACTTTTTACCAATCCTACAAATTCACGGCTTGATAAAGACTATGTTTTTCACTAAAGATTTGTATGACTTTTTAAAATAAATATGCGTAAAACGTGGAACGATAAGTAATAATAATACATAATTTAAAAAAAAAGATAGAAAGCTATTTCCAATTTTTCTTTCAATTTTCTCTATCTTTGGTAGTCATTTACTTATTTAGTTGTTTAGAAAAATTTCAAAGTTAAAAGCATTTTAGACAACTAAATAAATATATGTAATAAATAAATAACGTGTAATTCGACAAATTAACCGCGAATGGTTAATTTGTCGAATTACATGTTACTTATTCCATATGTATTTAGTTGTTTTAAAATGCTTTTTAAAATATAAGAAAAATTTGCTTTTAAGTGCCAAACAATTTTCCAATTTATTAATTTCATGTAATATTCTGCATAAAATATCCATTCTGTACAAAGTTACCACGTAACTTTGTCGAGAACAGCTGCAATTCTTATTCTTGTAGTTTTTATTCGTAATCGTTATCACGCTCGATGATAAAATTTCGTCCAAGTCTTTCATCTTCCCGTGTAGCGCACATTTTCCAACGCGTAACTGGCGGATACTAAGTATGATGTGGAAGCGTACGGTTATATCTTTCTTTTTCATGCGAGACCGCTACCTAGTCGACCGGAAGACGCAGGTTAAAACCTCCTTCCTTTCAATCTAGGCGGTGCACAACCGGCAAGAAAGAAATCCAGGATATGCACTTAGGTGAGGCGGAAACGCGGCTTGTCTAATTTACGGAAACATTAAATCATCGAATGAAGGAACGCGATGAAGAGAAATGACTTTAAAGTGAGAAGATAAGTCCCTATAAAAGAAAACGCAGGGGATAGTTAACAGTAATATCATTTACAGTTACTACTGTGAAACGAGTGTTAACGTAGAATTTAAAAATTACATTACACATTTTTTAGCTTCGACCAATGATAATATACTATCTATCTGCATACTGATACTTGTAACATAACACTAGCCTGTGAATTGAAATTGCTTGGTGATCATTGCCTGAAGCTAGTAAAATGATAACATAAAGTTGGTGCGCTGAATCTGAAAATCAAATCCATTTGTTTCTGATACATAAGAAATTTTAGCACAAAATTGCAATAACCACATATTATACAATTACATGTAAAATATGTAAAAAAAATTTTATTACATTTAATATTATAAAATATTTTATATTTTAAATAAATAAACAGACTAAATAAAACAAGCGCAAAATGTTGAAAGTAAATTATACAAGTCCAGTTTCATAAATCACTAATTTCCAGTTTAATTTGATATATGAATATTCTAATAAACCGGTAAATGTCACAAATGAGAAAATTAATATTATTCATCGCCTTTGTGATTTTTATCACCCTCACAAAATAATATTGCATAAAAATACATATAGTTTAATATCAAAAAGTCGATACGTGATAGGAATTTTCTAACTTCAGTTTTAAATTTAGTGCTAGTCAATACCCTAAAAATATTGAAATGTCCGACGCAATGACATCGCAGGTTAGTGTAACTATAAGATTCTAAATTAAAATAATATTTTTTATCTAAATATAATATATAATATTAATCATTTTTTTAATAAACTGGAAAATTATATCTGCCTCTTCTTCTTCCAATTCCACAAATTCTCAAGGATATAAATGAAATGATTTCGAAAATATAATTGTCGTCAAGCTTGCGTGTTGTTAGACTTCTTTTTATTAGAAATTTTTTATTTCTAAAGTTTTTTCTTTCGGTTTTTAAAAATTTCTTTCGGAGTAAAGAAAATACAGCAAGAATCCGGAAATCATCGAGACGCCATCTCATCGGCTTCGCGTCTCGACGCGTCGGCCGCGAAGATTAACCAATCAAACGGATGTTGCCACCGCACAATAGCCGGCTTAATGAGTGTTAGCCGGGTCGCTTATCGATCGTTCGAGCCGATCGATGATCCCCTTTCTTCCGCCACTTTCCACGTCATTCCCGGGGCTCCTTTTGCCGCCCGATTTCTCTTCTCCCTTTTTCATCGCCTCCGCGGCACAATGCCTTCGCCGCCTGGTAGCGGATACCCGGCCCGATATCTATATCTTCGCCGGCCTCAGTCGGGGCTCCCGAGAATCACAGTGGCCGAGGGAAAAAAGGGATTGGGGATCGATGATTGAGAAAGGAGAATAATGTTCCCGATGGCGCGTAACGAGATGGATCCTCTCGCGACATCAAAAACGTTCTCAGGAGCGAGTACAGAAATGGATCGACATGTAATGAAGTGTAAAGATATAGAACCGATATGCGATAAAAGAACAGAATATCAAAGTATTATCAATGCATAATAGGATAACGAACACAAGAAGTGATCACAAAGATCGAAGATTATGTCGGAGCTGCATCTCAATCCTTGTTCTTTAATAAACATCTCATCTATGTAACTTTGCAACGATCATCAGTGGTGATTTTAGAACTTCAGGGATCCCTGCAAACGTAACTGTATCTAATCGTTATTCTGCGCTGCATATCTTGTACGGCCATGCGATTTTTATTTACGCGGCATCATTTACTGGTACCGTTTGTTAGGAATCATAATTTCCCGAGAAACAAATAGTTACAGGCTCTAGTCTCGTTAACCGAACACGAGTGACCCGCGGGGTCAATAAATCCTGCTCGTGCAGTATTTCGCTAAATTATGATCTCACCGGCGGTATTATAATAACGAATTGAAAGGGGGCGAGGTTCGCATGAGAGTTGGGTACACCGAGGCGCGGCATTCGCGCATAAAAAGTCTCATTTAATTAAGCACTCATAAAGGTCAGCGGGTGTCGGCGAGCGCATACTATGGCCGGAGGTCCCTGAATTAACTCTTACACCTCGAGTGCGGTGCGCGCGATCGGTTCCCGGATCGACGACATTACCGGGCCCAACTGCTCCCCGTACCTCCCTCAATCGAAGGGTCTCCCTCGATCTCATCCGATGATTCGGCGTAATGGGGTAGCGCCGTAGGGGGCGTAGCCACGGCTAATGACATCATCGTGACGCAATCGTTTCCCTCAGCGAGTATCGTGCACCGAAAGAAGAGAGAGCGATGGCGGCGAGACAACACCGTGATAAACGAGATCACAATGGACGGACGACACGACGGTTACTGGTCGTGATCTGGTCTCTTGACCACCGACGGGATCGCCGACGGGATCGGACGATATCCGTGAGACTCCGAGTCCGGACTTGGCTTCGAAGAAAAGAGAGAAATTCCAAGGCTCGAGCGAGGCGACTGTGCCACCGTTTAATCTATGAAATAATCACATTTCCCTTCCGTAAGGTAAAAAGTTGGAATAAAGGAAGAGTACGGTGGCGTTTAACGGCGTTACGATGTTAAGCGACGAAGTTTTCTTCGACTCGCAATTACGGTAAGGTTCGACGCACTGCAACCTCATCAGCCGCGATGACCGCTTTTATCTCCGTAACGACACGCATCTGTGTCTTATCACGGTCTTTTACCGCGTGTAATTTAGTAAATGTGCAGTATTTTTGAAACAAGTATCGGTTAATTATGTATCGAGAGGCGCTGATGTAATTTCCTGTAATGTAATTTCCTCTCTATCACTGATGGCGTTCTTAATGACTATCCGCGTATAAAAATTATTAAGGACAAAATAGATAAACTTTTAACTTCAATTAAGAAGAATATTTTGCGATTTAATTGCTTTGCTGTATACAATAATGTAACGTACATTCGAATTAAAAAGAAATCGTTAAACATCAAACAATCTAAACAAACTAAGCTTATTTAAAAAAAAAATAATTAACATTTTAATTAATGATTTCTTTCATTTCTCTATTTATGATTAATACATAATAAATAATCAGTGTGCTGATAATCTTTGTGCAAATAATTCTGCACAAAGAACTAATCCTAATAATCCGTACAAAATGTTAGAATAAACGATCATTTTCCTTTCACCGTCGGTCTGATGTAATACGAGTATTAATTTAAACGCAGGCTCGATGCCTGCCTCGTTAAATACAATAATTTTCTGATCAGAGCACGAAATTAAGAAGCACCTCGCGCGCGCGGAAGATGAAGAAATTACGTAAATCCGGAGCGCCGCTCGCAGGGAAAGAGAGAGAGGGAGAGAGAGTGGCGCTTGGTGCGCTCCGGATGAAAAGCGATCGGTGAAATTACGGCTCCGGCATGCGTCACCCGCCATAATTTACATGTTTACCGGCGGCGCGTACGGCACTGATAATTTATTATTTACAACGAGCGATTGAGAGATAGCCGCGAGTGCGTATAGTAGTCCCCGAGGCGGTTAGAAAATCGCGCGGGCGGGATCGAAAGTAGCGCGGGGATAATTATTTGTAGCCGCGGTTTAAGCGTATGTAATTTCGAGAGTCGGTAGCGGCAATCGATCATCGAGATCAGATACAGACGGGGCCCCGGAGGAGGATAAGCGACGGGGGCCCCCGCGGGCGCGACGCGGCGTGGCGGCGGCGGCGGGCCGAGGGAACAAGGGACGCGTCGGGACCCCGAAGAGATAAGCTCGCGGCATGGGGTAGTCGTAATTATCGAGACATGAACGGTCGATGATCCTCTCGGAGCTACTTATTTCGCCACATCATCGATATCTCGTGCGCCCGTACGGTCCTCTAATCGCCGATCGGTCTCGTGCGCGGTTTAACATTGCGCCGCAACGACGAACACGCTGTTAACGCCCGAGAGAGGAACAATCTGTACATATATGATTTCAACTAACTACAATGATTACCAATTAAAACCATCGGCTACCAGACGGTAGAGCGAAGAGATATGTACGTAACGCGGGATCGCTTCGTAATTATCGCTCTCCGTGCGAAGAATATCTCCTGGACAGATGGAATCTCCTCGCCTCGGCGTGACGGCCGGGGAACGCGCGAGATTTTCATTCCGAAATCTCCGGATCGCGGATAAAAAGAGCGAAGACAAAAAAATCGCCTCCACCTGGAAGGACTTTACGTCGCGGCTGGCGGCGGTGCTACGTGTACACTGCACGGCACGAGAACGAATTCCCGCTAACTGGATTTTCTGCGATAAATCAGCTTAACCGAGTGCGCGTTCGGCCGGGGCCGAGGCGTGGCTAATGAAGCATCCGCGAGCGAGAGCGGGACGTGTCGATGATCGGCAGTTTCGACGGCGCGGCGCGGCCCGAGTTTCTCACCGACTCCTCTTCCTTCCTACCCTCCGTCCGAAGCTTCCTTGCCGAAGTGCACCGCGTTAACGGATCCACACGAACGTGGCAGGCTCGTTTATAACTCTCTGCCTCTCCTCGCACGATGAAAATAAAATCGCGGCCGGCGCGGCGCGGCCCGCGTCCGTATCGTTTATCAATCGGCACGGCCGCGCCGTCGGGCCCCGTCGCTCGTTACCGCCGAGGAATTTCAGTACTTAAGCCAACGCTCGCCAATTTAGCACATTGTCGATCTACCCGATTTCAATCTTGTCTGAGAACGAGGGATGCGCAGAGAGAGAGAGAGAGAGAGAGAGAGAGAGAGAGAGAGAGAGAAAGAGAAAGAAAGAGCGCATCACCCGGCGTTGCATCCCATCCCCGCGTTCTTCCACTCCAGATGAGAAGAATGATGTAACGGAGAGTCCGGTACGCCCGATGAATACCTGCAATTTTTACATCGGGCTACTAATCAACGCGATATACCTACCGGATTACCGCGTGCCGGTCCGGAGAAAGTGCAACGTTTACAGATCATTAAGACTATTTAATGAAGTGTCTATCACGGAGATGAATAAAATTGGCTTCACTTCTCGCTCAGATTGTCTGCTAATCGCGACTATGCACGGGTGAGATATGCGTCTGGACTCCTGGTGCCTCCAGCTCCTTATTTCGGCTCCCTTTTCTTGCGCCCTTAAGGTATATCGTATAAATTTATATGAATCGTTCATGCTATTTTCATTCACTGAAATAATCTGTATATCATTACATATGAAGAATATTCAGTTTATACAATACACAATATTATCTCTAATAGGTTCTAAAATATAATAAATTAAAAATAGTAATTTTTCCTAAACGAAAGAGACTGCATATTTCGAGAGTTTGAATAGATTGCAAAGCGTTATTTCACCGTTAATCAGTAAGAGATCTCGCTTCAGCAGTAATTTAATTTAAGATTGAAGATATCAGAGATATCTGATATCGATAACTGATATTAAAAGGTCGAATGACAAATAACATTGTAAATAATTCGCACTAAAGTCACTCGACTGTTTTATAAAGTCGCTTAAACATTACTGGCGAGCACTTGTAAAGCAATTATACAAACGTATCTTATCTTCACCGGTTCCAATATAAGAGTGAATGTAAAGACAATTCGCGGGCTCGCGAATTCTCATCTTCTTTGTCCCGTACGGTGACACCGCGCTTGTCCTGTTTCTAATCTCCCTCTTCACCGCGTCCACGAGCATTCTTATCGTCGCGTCTAACATGGTTACCAGTGCGATCGCTATCGCTCATAAAATCGCGAGAACCACCTCGCTCCGTCGAGACACCCAAGTTGCCATTTTAAGCACCGACGTGTTCCACCCTTTGCCCTGCATCCCCCTCTCGCGCAATCGCGCGCTGATACTCGGTGGAATCGCATCACTGCCTCCTTCGGTCTCCATCCCTTTCTCTCTCTCTTTCTTTCTCTCTTTCCTTTTCTACTCCTTGTCGGGTCTCTTCTCATCTTCCGCGGCAGAGAAGCAAAGAGAACCGTTTTGGATTGGCGGTTTTATCGGACTCCTCCATTGGCGGGCGTTCCGCATTCGAGGCGGATCGACCGACGAGGGCGGATCCCCGGCTCGAGCCGGAGTAGCCGGACGACCGGGGACCCGTCTCTCCACCAAGACGGCAAACAGCCGCGCGCACCATTCGAAAGTCCTCTCGGTGGGGAAGGGAATTGCCTCTCTTGCGGACTCTTCCGTCCCGGCCGGTGGAAACGGCCCCACACACCGGTTCGCGCAGCCGCGGCGTACGCCTCTCGCTCGTTCCCGGCCTGAGAAAACGACGGCGCGACGCGGCCGCGTATACGGACGCGACCGCGATTTTTCTTCTTATTTCTCTCCCCCTGGCCGTGTCTCTCTCTCTCTCTCTCTCCCTCTCCCCCTGGTCTCATCCTTTCTCCCTCTCCCGTCCCTTCTTCGTTTCGGTACGCGTATACGGGATACGGCGTCCGCGCGAGTTCTCGCCCGGGGAGCCAAGGCAGGTATACGGGGGGGAAGCCCCGATCAGCGACGCGGGTGATCCCTCGTTAAACGGACGTGAAGAGCGGATAAGGTGCGAGAGGTGTCAGGGGAAACCCCGCGGGAGCAAGCCCGGAGCCCGAAAGGCGGAGTTTTGGAGGAGAACGAGGGGACATCACTCGAAGTAAACCTGTCGACGTACCAAGGTTAGTTGCCCGGCGTTCAGGATACATGAGACTGAAGCCAGAATGCTTTGAGTGCTGGTCAAGTGATTTTTTTCTTTTTTCTTTACGAAAAATGTGCTCGCGGATATAATGTGCGTTTGAACGTATCCGCTCCGAAATTCTCGAAATGACTTTCCTTCACTTGGCTTCGCCTTTCACGTGTAACTTTTTGATCGACAAGAGTAAGTGACATGTCTATTGATACGAAATGTACTAATCACAAATGTTTTAATATCATTATTAATTCGTCTCGTTAACTAATATCGCAACTAGTTTTTTACCACGAGTGTTACACACGATGTGAAACGGTAATATAGTGTAAGACTGTATCTTCGGAGTATAAAATATTTCTTTCGTAATCGGATTATTATAAAATGTTTAATACATTTTTTCTAACTTCTACAATCCTTTTTATCTTCTTCGTAAACGTCACAATTCATGTCACTAACGATTGAGATGGTTGACAAACCTGACAAACTACTTATAAACAAAAATTATTACAAGTAATTGCAATCTTAACACATATATTATTGTTATATTAATCGTGACCTTCGATTTAATTTTTAACGTAGTCTTACGTATGTACATAAACATTTCCAATCAAAACAGAGTTTTCCTTTCACACATCATTATCTACACTTTGCATAATTGAAAACTAACGGAAATACGTCTTTTACGTACTTCCAACTTTCTCCTTCCTATGAGTCATTCGTTAAGGAAAAGTTACGTTGAAGATAAGCAACCGTTAGTCATTTCCTAATCACTAGTGTTTTTTTTTAATCTCATAAAAAGAAAACAGCTTTTTGAAAGTGTCAAGAAATCTTTTCAGAAGGCAACGTAAATAAATATCTTTCTCACGATACGGTACACTTTCATCGGTTTTTCCGCGAATTAACAGAGCGTGTAGCGCGCCTCAACCGCCGCACGTCGGTCATCGCGATCAGAATAGACCTATCGTCATGTGTAGCCGATTACCAATGCTAACAATGCTGAAAGGGTTAAACGACTTTGACGATGCGTAAGCGATTCGATCGCTACGCGTTTGTGCGTGCGTGACGCGTCAGCGTTGATGAACGACCCGATCCCAGAGAGATACAACCCTATTACGTCTCTATAAAGGCGCGGAAGGCCTGGGCGGCGTGGTGAAGGAGCGCGAGACGTTGACGTTATTACATAGTTACGTACGGGATCGGGCGCGTCGGAAGTTTTCATCGATAAAAACTCGATTAATCACCGCGTCGTTTCTCCCCGCGACAAACGCCTCACCTCGCCTCGCCTTGCGCCGCCGCGCCACGACAGCCCCGCGGTTCGGCTCGGCTCGGCTCGGGCGATCGCGAAGAAGGAGAAACAAAGAGGGCGAGGGAGAAACCACTTTGTTGCGCTGATCGAAGCAACAAACGCGACGACGAGAGAGTCCCGGCATTCACGTCCCGCTGATTTACGATCCGGCCGCGCGATTATTCGGGATTTCTTGCCCGCAATAAACGTCCGTCACGTCGCGGCGGCGGCAGCGGGTTTAATTTGACTGCGTTTATAACAAGGTATCGCGCGTAATGGAGCACTAGCCCGCCGACAGGCTCCATTACAATCAGGACTTTCCTTCCGGGCCTGAGGGCAGGCTCGCCGCCTTAATTGGATTTTATTTGCTTAACCCTCGCTCTCTCGCGCGCGCGCGCGGCTCGCAAACGTCCCGCGCCGTCGTCGTCGTCGACGACGACGATGGCGCCGTCGGATTGAACGACTCCGACTTACCGTCGTAGCCTCCAGGAAGAATCTTCTCTCTCTCTTTCTTTCTCTCTCTCTCTCTCTCTCTCTCTCCTTCTTCTCCGACTTCTCATTTGCATATAAATAATCATAATGACCCGACTGACACAGTCGGCAGAATGTCGGAATAATAGCGTTGTAATAGCGCGATCGAGTGAGGTGGTTTGAATCAGTGCCACGTAAGCGATTAAATGCGATTAAACTCAATTTTCATGAACATGCACTTGATTAGAAATGCGTTTGATATGAAGGATTTAAAGTTTACCGCTCTTCCCTATAGCTTATGAAAACGTACAAATACGTGACTGATGATGACAAATGGCTTAAAGGGCCGCATTCTGGGTGGGCCACGCGTAAAGAAATCTCAGCATTAGTTGTACCTCGTGCCGTTACGTCACCGATTCTGATTTAATCACTTAATTGCATTCCCGTAGAGTCGCAGAGGAACGGATGATATAACCTTGAGCAATATCTTGCATAAAAGGCAGATTGCTAAATTTGTAATGTTGCGTCCAATTTTTCCGTCTTATATTCGATAGGCGAACGGAGTAATACGGTAGCTTCAATTGCGCGAGTGCGCTCAATCGCGTATGCAGTTATACCTTTCGCGGAATCGGCCTTCGTCAGAAATAAATTTTCCGCGAGGTGCGTCCCACGTCAGAGCGTTCGGCGTACGACGTTTCATTACGAGGGAGTAATTAGAGAATTTGTGCCGAACGCCGCGCCGCGGAACGCGCGCTCGCCGCGACTTAATTAATTTCGCGGGAGAAATGAGGAACAATTTGCGATTATGCTGCGCGCACACCGCGCGCGTACGTGATGTTTAATCACGTACGGATAATTAAACAATTATTCGTAACCTTAGATGGTAATCGGCGCAACTTAATTACGCATGAGGAGGCGGCGGTATATCGCGCGCCGCGCGTATACACGTATATGCTACACGGCTATACGAGATCATGCCATGCGAAATACAAGATTTAATCGAGAGGAAATAATCACAAAATTACCTTCCGCAACAGTGAATTTAGGACGGGCATTCAATACGGTGTAATTGCTTTTGTACAAGTAATTCTTTGGATCCCGCGTCTGTAGTGCGCCGTATTCGTATATCTCGGGCTACTTTGCAATTTAGATGCATATTATTTGTTAAAGAACCACGCGAACATATAATAGACTGATTAGATCTCTAACTGCATTTCTCTAAATTCTCTAACTGCATTTCTTCGCGATTATACGTAGGTAGAGTCTAATGAGAGATATATTTTGTTATTTTTCTGTATTTTTCTGATATTTGTTTTTAATATGATGTAGGTGCAAATTTAGTTACATTACAAATCCTTCCATTGTTTAACGAACATTTATGCAAATTTGTAGTATAGAGATATTTCGCAATCTATTTATTATCTACCGCTCTTTCATTTGCAGACTGGCTTGATTTTTCAAAACGTATTGTAACCTGTAGCAATAAGCCTTGCCTTTCTCGCGTTTACTCTGTTTTCCTACCACTGAAAGTAATTTAATTAACGGTTTATCAACAATATTATCCGCCATTGGAAGGGTACCAATTATTCCCTCCCGATGCAGCATTTAATTGAAAAAAATCTCAACCGACACGCACATGCGAGTCACTTATTGTTAGTTCCTCACGAAGAATCGCAACAAAGCTGCCGACGGCAGTCAATCTGCGAGCTAACTCATCTTTTACCGTCGGCAACAGAGTAGAAAATTGCGGATCCATATAAGTAACGATGTAAATAACGATATAATCACGTACAGCTAGAAGTATAGTTATTTTTCTGGCGTTATACATTCGTCGATTCTACTATAAGACTAGACTAATCTGCAAATATATACATAACATATGATAAAAGGATAAAATGCAGTTATAGCAATGCATGAAAAGAACAAGCGCGCGAGCGCTGTGGAGAAAAAACTGTAAACAGTACGTCAGATTACGTTAATAAATCTCAACTCTTTTGACGTTACTTTCGTTCCTTACACTGGCCTAACACGTTATTGCTCTTACGAGAGCGTGCCCCTCCGCCGCGTTGCCAGGAAAAGCGGCGTATTAGTTGCGATGGTAAAGTAATCGCGCGTCTTGCACGGTTAACTTGTGTTCGCCTTGATGACTCTCGTCGCGCTGCGAATCACCGGCTAACGACAGTAAGCGCGGTAATTGCGCGGACGAGTCGTGTTCCTCTACAACAAATAGGATCGACGTAGAGACGCGCGCTAAACGCGCGGAAGAAGAACGGCGGGGGAGGGGAGGGGAAGGGAGGGTGGAGGAGGAAGGCGGAGACGACACTCTTAATTGCAACTCAATAAGCGCTAATGATAGCGAGCGCCAATTACCCGGAGGACGGATGTCCAGGCCGGACGATAAAACGAACACGGGAACGCTCTCTTTTCCGCCGTAGGAAAAATCCGATTGCGATGATCGAGCGGTGTAAATCTTCCGGACTGCGAGTCGGTCGAGTATCGACATTCTTTTCGCAATTCTTTCTAATTCCGGAATGTAACGAGACATGTCCCAAATGTCTAACTGAAGCCACTCTTTGAAGACGTTTTGAGCTAAATGTTTTAATACGCAAACAGAATCCATATAGCAATAGAAATAACACACACGACGAGAATTCTTGATAAGATTATGATTTTTTAAATAATCTTTTAATTACTATATTATAATTAAGATAATTGTTTTATTTTTTGGCTTTGTTATGTGTTATTTTTATTCGGCTGGATGGACCTGTCTCCGCGCTAAAGCCTACTTTGTCCGACTCTGTTTACGTGAAGGTATATTTTAACTCTAATACCGTGGCTTTCTCTTTTTCGGCGCTTATAGTTTATAATCACTTTTAAGATTTGGGTTCTATGAACATTGTTATTCGGCGCGTACAGTATTGCGTTTACATATTAATAATTCGCACGCCACGGCAAGCCTGTGCAGTGCGATAAACGCTGTTATAATTTCACGCGAATTCGTTTAATTCCTATATCTTTACGGCGTAAATATTTCATGTATTTGTCTCGATTCTATGTTTACGTTTTTTCTCGCGACCGAACAGCTGAGCGGGTCGACGAGTCCGCGAATAATATTATACAGGATAGCATTCCTATTTTCATTCGAATTTTTGCAGACTGGATTTTACGATTATAAATTGAAGTAGTGAGACGACGTTACAACATTTATATTGGATATTTAAAGTAGATTAATCATAGAGATAATTCCCAATCCGATTCTTTGTTTTCGTCTCGAGATTCTAAAAGTAGCTCGTCTCGGAATACAAACGCGCGACGTGGAGCTACAGCGCGCTTCCGCGCGTGGATTAACATTGCAAATAAGCGGGGACCGATAAAGTCGGAATGACCGAGAGTGGTCCACCCGAGCAGCGTCGTCCTCCGGATGAAGACCGAGAGGAAATAATTGGGCTGCGGCTTTTTTCGCGGGATCAGGCTCCTCGCTCTTCGGTGAGATTATGAGTAATGCGTTCTCCGCCACGTCCTCCGCGCCGCGGTCGCGCCACAGTCGTGCCTTCTTTCTTCTCCTCCTCGCGCGAGCCACCTCGCCACGTCCTCGTTCACCGCGCTCGTCGTTCCTTCCCGCACGCTGATAGAGACCGGCTCTCTCTCTCCGCTCTCCGATCGTCCCATTAGCGTAATGGCTCTCGCGGTATAGTCTTTGCATTTAACCCACCCGAATTCTCTCCGACGTCTCTCTTGTTACAAAGCGCCAGGCAGAACATTATTCTCGTATTCGAAGCGTCCTCGTGCGCGATCTTATTTGTACAAATTGCGTCCAGCCATTTGTTATTTCATTACTTTTTCTCGGGTACTTGCACGCCCGTACTTTTTTGCGCTACTCAATCTGCTTTATGTCTTATATCCCTTATATGTCTTATATGAAAATAAATATTATTCCATCGAATCAATCTTCTTCAAAAGTCGATTACATAATTTTTAGTAAACTTTTACACTTTTTTGGGATTTATTATGTAAAATCATTAGATGGAATCTTAAAAAAAAAATTTCAGTTTGCATAAAAGAAATTACACAATCGCGATTTTGACAAATACAGATGAAAATTTCCGCCTTTCTAAATCTAAATAGAAATTATATATACGATTTGATCTCTCGAATTTCAATTATACATTGCGTGTCCTCGCATATTTCTATGCGATGAGATCAGAATGAGTTCCGCTGTTTAGAACATGATCGAAACGATGCGCAGCAATTTCGAGCAAATCTCATCTAAATTGGTTTTTAATTGAGATAATTAACACGCCGAACACATGTTGCTGACATAACGAGTATATTACAATGAAAATGATTACACAATATGCATGACGTAATGCCATCACACATCACGCTTTAACCTCTAATATTAATCTTCTTGTCTCATCGTAATATATCTATGTTGAAGCCTTTTATAACAAAAGACTTTGTTAGGTAATACATAATAAGAAAATAAAAATGTGTAAAATTCTAACAGCTATCATAAGCAAATTAGTAAGAATTGCTAATAGAGGCATAATATAATTGACGGAAGATCTAACCATGTTTTCGAATGGAAAATTTAAATGAATGTTTCCAACTAATTTAATTGGATAGTTGAAAATGATGGTTAAAATAATATTCGGCTGTGTTTGCTTTCAGGAAGTTATGTCCATATAAAATAATTTAATATTAACTAAAAACTTTTATTACATTTACTGTCATGAAATGGATGTTTCACAAAGCATAATATTACGTTCAAAAGGAAAAAAAATTATCTTATATATAAAAAATAAAAAGGTCAAATTCTCATAGCAGTAGCAAATTGGCAGTAAAAAATTTTCATTTGTGTATAAGATAATTTTTTTCTCACGCAGTAGCAAGAATTAAAAAAAAGATATATTTAAGATAGCAAAAAAAATCATGATACATCTTTTTTTTCTCGAGGAAATGTAGTTTCTATGCGACCGAATTTTCTCCTTTTCATTCGAAAGTTGAGAGTCGACGCGCGAAAATTCGCGCTACTTCTACGAATGACTGTACCGCTTAGCCGTAGTGCTTGGTATAAGTTCTGATAGGGAGGGCAGGTTTTAATAAGAGAAGGATTGAGAGCTCGGCCGTGCCTGCACTACCACGAACCGGTGGGCTCTGTCCCTCTCGCGGGACGCTGAGATAGCAACAATAAATAACTTGTCTCCGCGCCGGCTAAAAGCATCCTACCGATCCTCCCGGTTACCGCGCCGCCGCCGTCGCCGCGTCGCTTTAAACCGACGACAGTGAACTTTCGATGCATTTCGGATGCCGGTCATGGGCGTTTCACAACCGAAGAGATGCACTTACAATCTTATGCTTAGGAGAAGAGTTAAAAATTCGTTTGGTTTTCCAGTGCATAAATAATTTTTTTAAGAGAAGTGTGCGATTATTTTTAATACGTCCTTAATAGTTTTAATTAATTTTTATTTATTTATTAAATTTATTTATTAAATTAATTACTTTAATAAATATAATAATTTAATTAAAATTTTAATAATTATATACGAAATGCAATTTTAGAAAAGAATTTTTTCTCTAAAAGTTTCTTCAGATTGTTTATATATTAAATAAATTATTAACGTAGACAATGTTTTTCAGCGAAGAGTATAAAAACACTTCATAGAGTTTCGCAAAACTGGTTTTTTAAGTGTTTTTATATTGTATACTTAATTAATATTGAAAGTAAAATACAGATAGCAGATTTGTGTTCAATACTTTGTTGCTTTTAGAATATTACATTCTTATCAATAGCTGACGCACGTCACATCTTATCCGCAGCGTGACGTCGAACACGCGTGGTCGGAACGTTCGCGCTCATCGACCTCGACTTTGATGTTTTCGTCGTCGCGCGAAAAATACTCCCGTAACCTTGGCGAGAACGTTACGCTCGGTAATTTTAATATATAACTCACGTCCTTCGTGACTGTCGACGCGGATTTCGGCATGACGCGATTTACCGAAGCAATTCCTCGCGCGAGACGCAAAACTCGGCAATGATGGCAATGCATTTGCGTTATTTGAGCGAAAGTTTCTCTTCAGCGGATAGATTCCCATGGATGATTGCAGATACGGAGATCCCCGTGATTGCATCTGCAATCGCGTGTGCTGCACGTAAAAGATATATTATACGAATTATAATTCCATTCAAATCGTAATGCCACTAGCCGCTTATCGACTCTCGAGTGTTTTCCTAAATGAAAGCGAACGAACGCTGCCCTCAGTGAATTCGAGACTCGCCACTTTATCCGCCTGTCATTTAAAGCGGACATCCGCGTTAGATTTATTCCGTCGCCGCGGTATTCTGACGTGCGGTCGCCTCGTGTGAAGCAGCAATTACACGAGGCTGCCGCACCGCGCACATTATCGTCACTCGTAATCGCAGGGGATAAGCGGTAATGTGGCGATTATGAGCGGACCCGCTATTGACGAGACGCACCGCGCAGTTGATTCTCGCGCTCCGCCGCCGCCGCCGCCGCCGCCGGCAACGAATATACCGTTGAAGGTACCGTGACTAATGGCCGGTATTAATTAATTCATTATTTTATGCACGTACGTTGAAGATACCGCGGCGTTTCCGCGACTGGGAGATACGCGGATGTCGCCGTAACGATTTTAACTTTTAGTAATGAGGAATTACGGACCGCGCGTATAGCGCAGTAACCGCGACGTACCGTGGGGCTTTACCGGGTTTAACAGACTGGCCGGAAAAAAAGTGCCTTTTCATGTTTCAAAGGAGGGCATTTTCGATTTTTTTTTTTAGGAAACTACCGGTCAGTGGGTCAGCCTCGGCCTGGAGCTGGAGCAGAGGGGCAACGACATCGTCGGCACGAAGAAACCGACGGGCCACTCGCTTCTGATCGACTGCCGGCTGGAGCTGCCGTATGGTAAGTGACGACACGATCCCGCTAGATTACGGTAGATGATGAGAATCGCATGGCTGACGTATGTAATCGTACATATATACATATATATATA